>NC_052065.1:61590431-61890431 GCF_903992535.2 Arvicola amphibius
AAAAGCGCCAACCACCCTACATTTAAAATGGTAGACAGACAAATCTGTATGGGTTAAGCAATGGACTTTAGCAACAGAGAAAACACAGGGTTTAGGACAGTTGTTACAGGGAAAACTAAATTCACACAGTTTAGGCACTGATGGCACACACCTTTAATCCCAGCAGCCACACTTGCTAGTCACAGAGGCCAGCGGTGGTGAGGCTTGCCTTTAATCTCAGCACTGAAGAAGAATAGAAGTCGGGATGAGACAGGAACTTGCTCTCCTTCAGTCTGAAGATTTCATAGAGGTAAGAACTCTCTAGAGGTTTGTGTGCTTTGCTTTTCTGATCTTCAGGTTGAACCCCAATATCTGCTTCTGTGTTTTTATTATTTGTGTTATATATGATGAATATTTATAACAAAAAGGAGAAAGTTGAGCCAGGTAAATTGAAAAATGTAAAATTTGAAAGTAATGGAGAAGCAGGAAATGGAATAGAGCTAAATGCTGTCTTCAAAGAGATAAACAGATGAAGAAACAGAAAAAAGCAATGGTGACCTCAGGGCAAGATCCCCACAGACCAATTTCCAACTTGGGAAAAGTAATTAAAGAAAATCTTAGAGCCCAATGTGTTGATGCAAGACATTAATCCCAGAACTCCAAAGCAGAAGCTGGCAGATATCTGATTCTAGGTTAACCTGGTATACAGAGGAAGTGCCAGGACAGCCAAGCTTAGGCAGTGAATGAACTCATCAGAAACAAAAAGTTGGTGAAGATGAAATTAATTGAAGGGTATATATTTCAGCCCAAACTAGCAGCAGCAGCAGAACTGGGAAGTTTCAAACACTTAGTTCTGTCTTCAGGGAGAGAAAATAGGGGCTATGGAATATTCCTCCAGGACTGAGAAAAGCCACTGAGGCAAGCACATGTCAGAAGGGTCCCTGAAACTGCAGGCCCAGAGAAGCCATTGTGTGAAGCTGGGAAGGCGAAGCCAGGATTGCTATGGAAACCCCAAGATGTTGGGGATGTCAGAGCCATGGAATACCTGTCAAGGAAAGTTGCTAACAGGAAGTGGAAATCTGAAGAGCACTGTGACATCAGACATGAAGATGCAGAGTTTGGAGTATTTTCAGCTGGTTTTCAGTCTTATTTTTCTCCAGTATTTCTTCACTATGCTCCATTCTCCTAGATTTTGGGACGATAATGTAAATTCTATGCCACTCTATGTTGGAAGCATGTGATATCCTTTTTGATTTTGATTTTACAGGGGCATTATAGTTGTAAGATTGAGTCTCTGAAGAGACTTTGGACTTTTACCCATTGTTGAAACAATAACAGATTGTGCGGCCTTTTGAATTTGGACTGAATGCATTTTTTCATAATGATATGGCACAAGATTTAGGGTACCAGGGTGTGGAATGTGGTGGTTTGAAAGAAAATGACTTCCAAAGGTAACAGCTCTATTAGGTGTGGGCTTTGTTGGGGTAGGTTTGGCCTTGTTGGAGGAAGTGCGTGCTTTCAGGTCTCAGATAGGCTCTGTCCACACCCAGTGTATCAGACCAATTTCTATAGCCTGCAGAAAATATAGAACTCTCACCTACCTCTCAAGCACCATGTTGTCCTGCATGTCACTTTGTCCCACCATGATGATAATGAACTGAACCTCTGATCTGTTGCGAACCACCACATTAAATGTTTTCCTTCATAGGAGTTTCTGTGGTTGTAGTGACTCTTCTCAGTAATGGAAACCCTAACTAAGACAGAGGCTCACAGCCAAATATTAGGTGGAACTCAGGGAATGCCTCCTCAGAAAAGGGGAGGGAGGATTATAGGAGCCAGAGAAGATTGTAGGAGCCACAAAAATACAACTGACAGAAATCAACTCATGAGGATTCAAAGGGGTTCACAGAGACTGACGTGACAATCTGGGAGCCTGTATGAGTCTGACTTAGGTCGTCTGCATAAATTTCATGGCTGAGTAGTGTGGTGTTCTTGTGGGACTCCTAACAGTGGGGATGGCGGAGGATCTGACTCTTTGGCCTGCTCCTGGGACCTTTTCTTCCTACTGGGCTGTCTCCTGCAGTTTTGATAGGAGGGTATGTCTGTAGACTTACTGTAACTTGATATGCCATATTTGGTTGATATCTCTGGGAGACCTGCTTGTTTCTGAAAGGGAACAGTGGAAGAGTGGATCTGGAGGAGGGGAGTGGTCAGGCGATGACTAGGAGAGAAGGGAGGGAATACTGCAGTCAGGGTCATATATGAGAGAATATTAAATAAATGAATAAATAAACAAACAAATATATAAAGAAAAAGTTCAGTGGAGGCCAGAGGCATTCTCAAATCTTACCAGGATGGGAGTTGACTTGCTTTATTTACACAAGATGTTTTGAGCACGAGCCCTTCCTGTGTTAATGGATTCCTCTCAAAAAGCCACTTAACATGTGCAGAAAGGGTCTCAAGAAGCAGCAATGGACAAGAGTCACCCTCTTCAAATGTGGAAATGCTGTTGCCAGAGATCCTTTCCCTATGCATAGACTTTCAATTTTACTAACAGAGAATTCTGCAGATATGAGACATTTCTGTCCATGATCGAGAAAAGCTCTTGCAGTCTAGTCTACACTGCATTTCCATCTCATACCTTAAATATTGTTTTCTTTTCTTTTATTTCTTGGTAATCATGTCAAGGACCACAAAGCAGGTTCTACATGTCAGCAGGAATCAATCTTGTTGTACATATCCTTCAATTCAAAGCAAATTTAGACATAAAGATTTTAGTGTAAGATATGTGTAAAAGTTAGCTATTTACAAGGGTTTCCTTGAACATGTAATTTTTTGTTTTGACTCCCTTTATACACAAAATACATGTTTCCTGCTAAACATGACAAAGAAATGAATGGCTCGGTTATATTGAAAGGGAAGATATGAATGCCAAACCACAGTGACAAATTACTACTCAATTGTGGTCTAAAGGTGTATTATTTCACTTCAAACCTGAAATGTTTTCAAGCTGGGTACTGTGGATCAGGGACTTCTAAAACCATAATCAGCATGAAAGTTGAAAGCACAGCAATATATGCAGCTTAATTCCTAAAATGTGATTCTTGACATGACATGATTAGTGTCCCAGGGGACTAGATCCTGGGAACAAAGGGAGGATGGGGTTGGAATGTTTGCAACAAGCTTGACATATGGTGATATGGGGTTCCCCTCTGTATGCTATGAAAATGTCTTATTACCATTGGTTATTAAAGAAGCTGTGCTGGGCAATGGCTTAGTAGGATCAAGGCAGGTGGCAAGTCCTCACAGAGATATACAGAGAAAGTAGGCTGAGTAAAAGAGACGCCATGTAGCTGCCAAAGCAGAAGGATGCCAGCCAGACACTGGCCAGAGCCTTACCAGTAGGCCAATGCTTTGTGATGATTCACAGATAATAGAAATCGATTAATTTGAGATGTAAAGCTAGAAATATGCCTAAGCTATTGGTCAAACAATATTGTCATTAATATAGTTTCTGTGTGATTATTTGGATCTGGGTAGCGAGGAAAGGAAAAAGCAGTCTCTCTCTACAATATGGCATGAAGAGCTTTGACACTGCATTACTCGTAAACTATGCACTATGAGGTGGAACAATGTGCTTTTGGCCCAAATTCCAATTCACTCCACTTAGATGGTAAAGACTGATGTGCCATGGTACAGGTAATAGTCCTCTTCAGAGGTTGTACTACACAGGCTCATGCTAGTAAGTCAATAATGGGGCAACACCTTTGACAAAGCCTTCTATACAATGCCTGGTGAACTTGGTGCCTTAATAAAACAAGTAGTAAACTCTCAGCTACCTTAGCAAAGAAGGCAGTGATCCCAAATATCTGGTGTATGTTTTTTTAAAGAATCAGTCTATACTTCTCAGTGCTTTACAACAATGAATCTTTATTCATGTTCACACATAGGTTACTCAACCAAGCTGAAGAACATTGACATATCCAAAATCATGTGTACATTAGAATTATTCACATATGCAAACAATGAAGACACAATAGGGGCTGCCAAGTTAAGGAGTATGAATCTTGTGAACAGAGAGTTGACAATGCCTAGCACAGTGCAGATTTTATGAGACACTGGAAGATTCAGGTGCTTCAAATAAAAGAAACAACTAAAAAACAAAAGATGCAAGATCCAGAGTCTATCAACACAAATACATCATTTTATTACCTCAGTATAATATTATACAGCCCACAAAATGCCTAAAGGCATTAGAAAAAGAAATAATGACATTGGACAGGAACTATGTTGCAAATTTAGTCAACAACAGGGTGTCCATGGCAGCCCAGCTTTGTATCTCACTTAGGGCCAGAGTGGGTTGCTGTCAAGATGTTCAGGTGTCATGGAGTGAGCCATACTATGTCGACTGAGGTGGTGACATCTGGAGGCAGGACAGCTGTAGTATTCACTCCCCATCAGGACCTGCAGAAAGACATGCAAAGGCAAATGCAGATCACAAATATGCCACTGCCTGGCTCTCCTGTCATCACGGTGTGTACCAAACAAACGGTCTTTGATTTTCACTGGGACCAATGAACAGAACTGTTCCTACCTGAATTCCTTCTCTCCAGTACTCCTGCCATCATCACTCCCAGCTGTAGGTCCTTTCTGGTCAAGGCCAAGTTCTCTGAATAAGATCCTTGCTCTGACAAGAAGCCTGCATCTTTCACCCCTGGCCCAAGAGTTTCTGGCACAGCTTACATGGCAAACCCAGGTAGACCTCTTTGAGAAGCAAGCTCTCCAGCTTCATGGAACATCCCCTGTTCTACGACATCCACCCAGAGCTGCTTCCCACTTACATAGTGCTCTTCCTTGAGCAATTTTACTCAGAAGCCTTCTTTCCTGCCTCGCTGACTGTGAAATTCTCCTCTGAACTCACAGATTCCTTCCTTGATGGACTTGAGATGGGCTGGCTAAAGTCAGCTTCAGAAGTCATCCTCGTTCCATGTCTACATGGAACATGTCCTGAGTCCACAGAACCACCTCCCTCCATTCCAGGCCCTTATCACCTGTGCATAACTTCCCAGGCCTTCTCAGGCTGGAGCAGACTGAGACACCAGTGTGGGCTGGGAATCAATGCACCAGGTCCAATTCCTTCCACTTTGTTTGCAGTCTGCCCTCGAGAAAGAACTCCATGCCTTGAAGGCCTCCTCCTTTTCTTGAATTCAAGATACTAGCCCTCTGCTCTTGAGCAAAACACTTGAAAGCGAAGATGTACTGAGCAGACCTTGGGTACCAGTTCTTAATCAGACTGAAGAGCTCAAGGCTCTGGCCTCCAAGATGATGAATTAACCCACTCTAGCTACCAGCATTTTGTCAGGAGATATCCATTTTCCGCACCCTGTCCACTCCCTGTTCCTCGTTCAAGGAGTCAGCTACCTGGTATGCTGGAAGTCTCCTGCCAAGGCTGAGGGGAGTTAAGAATCAGGAGTGCCTCTGCAGCATCCAGTACTTTCTGCCTATCCCCCTCAGCAGAGAGTGCACCGTGGTTGGAAACATCTGGCAGTTGGGTGTTGACTTCAAGACCCTGGCTGGCGACATCATTGGTCTGGGTGGATATAACATCATTGGTCTGTTCAGCATTGTCAGGGTCCTGGACACAGATGCAATGGAAGAGATACGTGAGAGTGAATTATGACAAGACACCTCCGTGACCACAGTGGGCCCTGCAGCCTCCATTCCTTTCCACCAAACACCCATCTCTGTGAGCTTCCCCTCCTCTCACCCACAAAGCCCATCCCTTCGAAGGACCTCGACTCCACACATTTACCATGACATGTGATGGCACTACAAGCGGGATAGTGCAGTTGCAGGGTTCCAAGATCATGTTAGAGGTCCTAAGAACACACAGAGAAGAAGCCAGGAGGTTAAACATTCTGGATGACAACTACCATGAACACATACGGAGGGCGCTGTGAGATCAGGCTGGGGGATTGTGAATGAGTGTGGGCACTAGGACAAATGACGCTAGTCCACTGGGCCTCAGATGGACCCTCCCCTACTTGACCTGTTTTCCCTCCAACCTCCTTCCATAGATCCTCCTCGAGACATTACTTTTTGTGAACCCTCTCCTTCCCGGGTACACTGAAGATGACCAACAGCTGTTCTGCTCTGCACAGCACCAGGCAAGATGTATGGTTCTCTGCACAGACTACGTCTTTCCTCCACTTTGCCCACTCCCCACTGGTCATGAAGTATAAGCCAAGCTCATCTGGCACACACATTCTCTATGGGCCAGGAACATTTCCCTGGGCCTCTCTCACCCTTCCGACTATGCCTCCAGATTTCAGCAGAACCTTCTACTGTGTCCATTCATTTTAGTGTGGATGGATCGTATCGGCATTTTGTAGGCTACTGACTTCTGTATGTAATATGTTTGTCTTCTTTAATGCTCCTCTGTAGAATATTTTCCAAGCATGCCCCCAGGGAGTGAGTGACTTAGAAGGATTCTTTCCTTAGCATGTTGTTCAGGAATTACTAAATCTGGGATGATCCTGTCTTGAGAGTTAGGCTGAAATGCATCTCTTATTTCCCTAGATCTTTTGGTCCCTACTCCCTTCCTTCCTTCTTTCCCTCCTTGGTTCCTTCCTTCCTTTTTTCCCCTTCCTTTCTTCCTTTTTTTCTTCCTCCCTTCCCTTCTTTCGTTCTCTTCCTACCTACCTCCCTCACTTCCCTCTATCCCTCCCTCCCACCCTTCCTTCTTCCTTTATTTCCTCTCCTCTTGCTCCATGTTTTCCTTCTTCTCCTGTTCCCCCTTGCTGCTCCTACCCCTGCAGCAATCTCAAATTTGGAGACAGTACTATTAGCCACAGCGACCTCCATGGTCTCTGTTGTACTCACACGCAAGGTATAGTCACCGGGTGGCTGGGATTCCATGAAAAAGTAATTGTCATTTGAGGATTCAAATTCACTGGAACATAGTTCAGAGGTACAATTACTGTGGGCCAGTGTAGCAGCAAAGGCACCTGGGAGATGTCCTGCAAAGAAAGACACCCTTGTTGAAGATCAGGTCTGATCACCAAGACTCAAGGGATAGAAATGTAGTAAAATGGTGACAGCCATGGGCAATGGCAGAGCTCTCAAGACCTTGGTGATGACCATGGAGAACAGCAGGGCTCTCAAAGCCTTGGTGATGACCATGGACAACAGCAGGGCTCTCAAGACCTTGGTGATGACCATGGAGAACAGCAGGGCTCTAAAAACCTTGGCGACCAGCCATACACATTCACCTTTTTGATTATTCCTCTACTGGAGGGCACTGAGACCCAAAAAGAAGTAATTTTCCCAAGGTCTCAATGCACCGAGGACAGGTGCTGGAATCTCAGAGTTTAGGACACACTCGAAATGGTCTGTACAGGACTTCTGGCATGGAGCCTCTCCCTGTAGCAAATTACTTTCCTTACCTGCTGTATAATTGTGTGAGGCACGGCTTCAGGATGCTGAACAATACCCTGCTCCGCATCTGGAAAAGACCATGCAGAGCTTGACTGAGCCTCCCTTCCCACCATGTTCTCTTGAAAGTACCTAACTCCACCCCTCCCCAATCTGAGGATTTGAATCACCACCAGTCATTTTAATATTCTGCCCACAATGTCTGTCCTTTCTGTAAAAACGTGATAATTGGCACAGATAGTATACCTGAACATGCTAAAGTCTGGGGAAGGAGGGTTTGTTCAAGGTCGAGTGGCAATTCTGCTGCACGGCTCTTGACAGGAACATTTAGGATTTCTGCTGCCACCTGAGACCCACTCCATGGCCAGAGACACTCACCCATTGTTCCTGGTTTGGCGAGAGGCTGCTTAACATTCACGTGAGAGTTGCGCTTAGTAGCCATAGTCTTCCTCATGCCTCAAGTGAGGTTTCCCTTTCTCTATGTATTCTATGTTCTTCACAGAACTCATGGCAGACAAGGCTCCACTAGAGTCCCTGAAGTAGGGGATTGAAAGAGTCAAGTTAGTCACACATACAGGAGGAGGCCTGACCTCTCCCCTAGAGGTAGTACACTCCTGAGACTATGTACTTCCACATCTGGAAGAGGCAGAAACCTGTTACACCCCCAGTTTCTTCTGATCCTATGGCAAGGCACAGTCAGAGCAAACTACAGGTCCTCTGGGACCAAGTTTTACCCCCTCTTTGGTGATCTGGTCAAGCGTGAAGTTACTCACGAGTGCAGTAGAAACAGAACATTAGTCAAGTTCCATGTTCCGTGGCTCTAGAATTAGGGCAGGTCAACAAAATGGCTGCCGGAATTCCTACTGACCAGTGCACTTACCCTACCACCAGATAACTCTGTTTCTAGTTCCTAGACTCTTCCTGTCCTCCATCCTGCTCATGATTGGGACCATTTTTCCCTCCCTTCTTTTTACCATGGTTTTTTTCTTACCCTTTATTTTACCTGGTCACAAAGACTCTCCATCATACAAGTCTCTCTCACACTTCACCTTCTCCTAACAACCTGTTTGCTCAAGCCCCATGGAAGCCTAATCATGACTTTCCCTGCTCATCACCACTCACGGCCCCTAAGACAGTCACACACACACACACACACACACACACACACACACACAAATACACACACATGCACACAGAGAGAGACACACATACATGCACACACATACAGACACACTCACACACAGACAGTCATACACACATACACATGCATGTACTCACATGCACACATACATAGACACATACACAAACACACATATGCACACAAACCGACACACATACATGCATATACACACATGTACACACACATGCACACACACATGCAAACACATAGATGCACTCTCACAGAGACACACTGCCACACACAGTAATACACACACACATACTCACTTTGAAGAACAGGAAGGTGCTCTTACATATTCATCAGCAATCACAACTCTCTGTTCTGTTGCTTTGTCCTGTGCCCTGCCAAAGACAACTGGCATCCCTGATTTAATTGTCTCCCTAAAGTCCTGACTTTCACTTGACTTCTGTCCACCAGCATGGAGTGAATGGACATAGTCATTAGCTCAAGAGATACCATATATTCCCTTCTTCCTGGATCATGGTTCATCCTCAAGCCCCACTTTAATCTTAATAATTCCTTTGATCCCCTTGGAAGTGACTGAATACTTGCTCCTCATGAAATCTTGTTCTTCCCAAGCCAACTTGGCTGACTCCTGCCTGAAAGCCCACTACACAGGAAGCTGAGACAGGAGAATGGTGAGTTTGATGACAACTCATAACACCAGGAGAACTTGTCTCCAATAATAATCAAAGTAAGGACAATAATAATGATAGCAATAATAAATATCATCATCCTCTAGAATCTTCAAAATCTTACATTTAAAATCCTCCATCCTCCTTTTCCCCTACATTCTTCTGCAACTGAAACAAATCTTTTTATTTTCTTTGTCGCAGGGCCAAATGTTATACCATGTTCAATCCAGGAGCTAGTTCCTCAGCAGGCTGTTTATCTCAGGATGGCATGCTCCCTCTGCAGTCCAGAAAACCCATGCCTTCTGCCATAGCCTCTGGTCAACCTTCTAGATGCTTCTCCACATTTCACCAGTGGCACATGAGCACACATTTCTTCTCCTCCTTGGCAATCCCTCCCTGTGTCTGTCTGCCATCCTGCAGCAGTTTAAAGAGCACAGGTTCCCCTCAGGAAACCCAGCCATCCGTTTCTGCCCCACCTGCATCAAAAGGAGCAGGAGCCTCCTTCAGGGTTCTGAAGCTGGGAACCCTTGCAACCGGTGCTCCATGCGTGGGCAGGGTAGGTTATGTCAGCTCTTCAGCCTCTCCCCTTTAGTTGTATAAGGAGACAGTGAGAAAAAGAACCTGGGTTCTCAGAGATGGTAGAGGGAGGAGAACAGACAAGAAATGGGCAGATCTTATTTTTGATGCCACCCTGTGGTTACCTCAATGTCCAGCGGATCAGAAGCAAAGAGCTCGGGTCTGAGGGAAGATGCAGGTCCTTCCTCAAGCAACTCAGTTTACAGCCAATGAGATGCCAGCCCTCCTTTTTCTCCCCTCAGGCCCTGATGGATCTGGACCAATGAGCTTTCAGATTTGCTCCCCTCATCCTGACTTTGTCCAGACCTTATGGTTGCTCTGTGACCCACATTGACTTCTAGTGATCCATGTTAGCACCCAGCATCTCTGGGGAGAGAAATGAGACTTGCCCTTCCTAGTGGTCTCTACCCGGGTTTCCTCCTTTTTCATGGGAAAGGCAAAGTGCCAGTACTTTCAGCATACCTCCTTGCAAAGCTCTTGTTCACCTTTTCAAAGTCCAGTACGTGGGGGCTAAAGCTGGGTCTCTGTCATGCCACATGTCTTTAATCCCAGCACTCAAGAAGCAGTGCTTAGCAGATCTCTCTGAGTTCATGGCCAGGGTGGCCTACAGAGTGAATTCTAGGACAGCCAAGGCTGCACAGAGAAACCCTGTCTTGAAAAAACAAACAAAATTAGTCATCATGTTGGGCTGGAGTAATAGCTCAGTCTGTTCATAGCAAGCATGAGTACCTGAGTTTGAACCCCAGAACACATATAAAAATGCCAAATGTGGAGGAAGGATTTTGCAATCCCAACACTGGAGAGGTAGAGAAAAGAGGAACCCTAGGATTTGCTTACCTGTTCACAAAAATCGGTGAGATACAGATTCAGTGAAATACAATGTCTCAAGAAAGAAGGTGAAGAAAGATTGAGAAAGACACCCAAATTCTGCCTCTGGCGCCAACACACACACATACACAGGGGAGTGTGTAGCCATACACACATAACCCACATTCAAACAATGTTTTGGTCAATTTCAGGTAAATAGGAATAATTTGTACTCAGGACCTATTTAGAACAAGAAGCTTAGTTACTTTATAGTAGCATCCCTGAAATATTACCTAACTTCATGATGTTTGTTCCTTCTTAGATTTTTTTTGCTCTGTTTTAAAATTTATTTAAAGCTTTACTGTCTTATTTTATGCATATGACTTGCATGCATTCATGTCTGTGCACCACATGTGTACAGTGCTCTCAGAAGCTGGTAGACCTTATGGACCCTCTACGACCAAATTTTATTGTCGATGGTTGTGAGCTTTTAATATGGGTGATGGGAATCAAACCACGGTCTATAGAACTGCCCACCCATCTCTCCAGCTCCTAAAAACTCAATTGAAAAATGGTCTTGCTATGTAGCTTAGGATGGCCTTTTACTTCCTGTGTAGTCCAAGCTGTCCTCTCACTCGCCTCAGCCTTGAGTGCTGGGATTATAGGCAGGAGCCCCATGGTGTGCTCACTATGGTTCTTGAACACACTGTGTTGAGTACCGTATTTGTAGGGTCAGAATAGAGCACCATGTGTGGAAAGTGGGGTTTGATCTTGGGCAACTTTTCTGTTCTTCCTTCTGATGGTGGTGGTGTTTTGGGGTGGGGACAACCTTTGAGAATCATGCAGGAAGAAGACCGCAGTTACCCTTCTTCACTGACACCCTTAATAACTCTATGCAAATCTCCTTTCATGGACACCTTTTGCTCTCCCTATTTCCCAGATGATCTTTAAGTGAATTTCAATAAAAATGTACACGTGCAGCTCTACAATTGGGGGAACGATACATTTCCCTCACTTTTTTTAGCTTGAGAATACCCAGCTGGAGACCAATACACTGAACACTCTTTATCTAAACCATACACCCATATAGCTTGTTCTACCAGCTTGTTGTAGGGATTGAGGTTTCACCTTGCCATTTCAGCCTTTCAAACCATTCCATAAATTACTTTGGAATGCTTCTTCAAAGAACTGTGCTGTATACACACGTACCTGCCTCTCCCAAGCCTTCCCTAGTGTAATCAAGTGTCCTGCTCCTGTACTAAGGCCATCCACACATAGGGGTGAGAGGCTGCCCTCAAGGCAGGTCTGAGGTTTCCTGCAAGGGAGTGCGGGCTCCTTCAGATTGTGCTGGGAGTTTCGCTGTCTGATACTCCATTCTGCCCTGCCCCCACCTTGGCCCTTTTGTCCCTGCCACATCCCTGGGCTACCAGGAATCCCTAATTCGGTGCTGTGGAGTTCCATCTGGACGGCCTTTCCTAGTGTATTCAAGTGTCCTGCGCCTGTACTAAGGACATCCACCCAAAGGGGTGAGAGGCTGCCCTCCAGGCAGGTCTGAGGATTGCTGCAAGGGAATGTGGGCTCCTTCAGATTGTGCTGGAAGGAATAGCTCCTGCTCCAGCACTGAGGAAATCCAACCATATTCAGTCACAGCAAAGATTGGTCTAAGACACCAAGTCCCTCCTGGCTCCATTTGAAGGGAGAGATGAGCAGGCACCAATGCAAGATCTCCTCCAACAACATGAAAGGCAACATGACATCACCAGAATTCAGAGATCCCGAAACAACAAGAATTGAACACCCTACTCAAGAAGAAATAGAAGAACTCGACCTTAAACAGTACTTTATGAAAATAATAGAGGACCTTAAACAGGAGGTAAAAAACTGCCATAAAGAAATGGAGATGACAAACAAAAAGGTAGATGAAATAAATAAATCTCTCAAAGATACCCAAGAAAAACAAGAAAAAGCAATCAAACAGGTAAGGGAAACAGTACAAGACCTGAAAAATGAAATGGAGGTAATGAAGAAAACACAATCTGAGGGAAGACTGAAAATGGAAATTCTGACTAAATGAACAGAAACTACAGAGACAAGTATTTCAAACTGAATATAAGTTATGGAAGAAAGAATCTCAAACTCTGAAGATACTATAGAGGAAATAAACTCACAGATTAAAGAACAAAACAAATCCAACAAATTCTTAACACAAAACATCCAGGAAATCTGGGACACCATGAAAAAACCAAACTTAAGAATAATTGGGGTAGAAGAAGGAGAAGAATTACAACTCAAAGGCCCAGAAAATATACTCAAATATACTCAACAAAATTATAGAAGAAAACTTCCCCAATCTAAAGAAGGATATTCCTATGAAGGGACAAGAAGCCTACAGATCAACGAATAGACTGGATCAAAAGAAAGCATCCCCACGCCATATAATAATCAAAACACAAAACATACAGAATAAATAACAGATATTAAGAGCTGCAAAGGAAAAAGGTCAAATAACATACAAAGGGAAACTTATCAGAATTACACCTTACTTCTCAATGGAAACCATGAAAGCCAGAAGGTCTTGGATAGATGTGCTACAGACACTAAGGGAACATGGATGAAAGTCTAGACTACTATACCCAGAAAAGCTTGCATTCACCATCGATGGAGAAAACAAGATATTCCAGGACAAAAACAGATTTAAACAATACGTAGCCCCAATCCAGCATTGCAGAAAGTAATAGAAGGAAAATCACAAATTAAGGAGTCCAAGAATGCCCATAATAACTCAGATATCTAACGACCCTTCATCAGCACAACTAGAAGAAGGGTAACACACAAACTCTACTACCAGAAAAAAATGACAGGAAATAACAACCACTGGTCATTAATATCACTTAATATCAATGGACTCAATTAGAGATTGGATACGAAAACAGGATCCAACATTCTTCTGCTTACTAGAAACACACCTCAACCACAAAAACAGACATACACTCAGAGTAAAGGGTTGGGAAAAGGTTTATCAAGCAAATGGACCTAAGAAACAAGCGGGTGTGGCCATACTAATTTCCAACAAAGTTGACTTCAATCTAAAATCAATCAGAAGAGATGGAAAGGGACACTTTATACTCATTACAGGAAAAATCCATCAGAATGGTCTCAATCCTGAATATCTATGCCCCTAATATAAAAGCTCCCACTTATGTAAAAGAAAAATTACTAGAACTCAAGGCAGCCATCAAACCACACACATTAATAGTAGGAGACTTCAACACTCCTCTTTCAACATTGGACAGGTCAATCAGACAGAAACCTAACAGAGAATTAAAAGACTTAATGTAGGTAATGAACCAAATGGTCTTAACAGACATCTATAGAACATTCCACCCAAATAGGAAAGAATATACCTCCTACTCTGCGGCTCATGGAACCTGTTTGAAATTTGAACAAATACTCGGTAACAAAGCAAACTTCCACAGTTACAAAAAAATATTAGTAACCACCTGTGTCTTATCGAATCATCATGGATTAAAATTAGAATTCAACAACAATGCTACCCCCAGAAAGCCTAGAAACTCATGGAAACTGAACAGTCAACTACTGAACCACACCTGGGTCAAGGAAGAAATAACGAAAGAAATTAAAGTCTTTCTTGAATTTAATGAAAACAAAGACACAACATACTCAAACCAATGGGACACAATGAAAGCAGTGCTAAGAGGAAAGTTCATAGCACTAAGTGCCCACTTAAAGAAAATGGAGAAAGCACTCATTGGAGACTTAACAGCATACCTGAAAGCTCTGGGACAAAAGAGGCAGACACACTTAGGAGGAGTAGAAGACTGGAAATAACCAAACTGAGGGCAGAAATCAACAAAATAGAAACACAGAAAACAAACCAAAGAATCAATGAAACAAAAAGCTGGTTCTTGGAGAAAATCAACAAGATTGACAAACCCCTAACCAAACTAATCAAACAGCAGAGAGAGAACAAGCAAATTAATAAGATCAGAAATGAAAAGGGGGACATAACCACAGACACAGAGGAAATTTAGAGAATCATTAGATCTTACTACAAAAGCCTGTATGCCACAAAGAAAAGAAATGGACATTTTTTTAGAAAAGTACCACATACAAAAGTTAAACCAGGACTAGGTGAACAATCTAAATAGTCCTGTTAGTCGTGAAGAATTAGAAACTGTTATCAAAAACCTCTCTACCGATTCCATCTGAACTGGTGAGTGAATGGGGACCCTGGGACAACCTGCCCTGGAAGAGAGCACAGACCCCCATCCCCCAGCTCCCTCTGCAGGCTTATCTCTGTTTCTCCCGTCCCTGCCTCTCCCAAGCCTTCCCTAGCGTTCTCAGGTGTCCTGCTCCTGTTCTAAGGCCATTCACCCAAAGGGGTCAGACTCTGGCCTCCAGGCAGGTCTGAGGATTCCTGCGGAGGGGTGCGGGCTCCTTCAGATTGTGCTGCCAGGTTCACTGTGTGATATTCCATCCTGCCCTGCCCCCACCTTGGCCCTTTTGTCTGGGCAGCGACCATGGGCTGCCTGGAATCCCTGATCCTGTGCACTGACATTCCATCTGAACTGGTGAGTGAATGCGGACCCTGGGGCAACCTGCCCTGGAAGAGAGCACAGACCCCTTCCCCCCAGTTCCCTCTGCAGGCTTGTCTCTGTTTCTCCTGTCCCTGTCTCTCCCAAGCTTTCCCTAGTGTTCTCAGGTGTCCTGCTCCTGTTCTAAGGCCATCCAGCCAAAGGGGTCAGACTCTGGCATCCAGGCAGGTCTGAGGATTCATACAAGGGAGTGCGGGCTTCTTCAGATTGTGATGCAAGGAATAGCTCCTCCTCTGGCACTGGGGAGATCCAACCAGTTTCAGTCACAGCAAAGATTGGTCTAGGACACCAAGCGCCTCTGGGCTCCTTTTGAAGGAAGAGATGGGCAGGCGCCAATGCAGGAGCTCCTCCAACAACATGAAAGGCAACATGACATCACCACAATCCAGACATCCCGAAACAAAAAGAATTGAACACCCTACCCCAGAAGATATAGAAGAAACCGACCTTAAACAGTACTTTATGAAAATCATAGAGGACCTTAAACAGGAGGTAAAAAACTGCCATAAAGAAATGGAGATGACAAACAAAAAGGTAGATGAAATAAATAAGTCTCTCAAAGATACCCAAGAAAAACAAGAAAAACAAGAAAAAGCAATCAAACAGGTAAGGGAAACAGTACAAGACCTGATAAATGAAATGGAGGTATTGAAGAAAACACAATCTGAGGGACGCCTGGAAATGGAAACTCTGAGTAAACGAACAGAAACTTCAGAGACAAGTATTTCCAACCGAATACAAGAGATAGAAGAAAGAATCTCGGACTCTGAAGATACTATAGAGGAAATATTCACAGATTAAAGAACTAAACAAATCTAACAAATTCTTAACACAAAACATCCAGGAAATCTGGGACACCATGAAAAGACCAAACTTAAGAATAATTGGGGTAGAAGAAGGAGAAGAATTACAACTCAAAGGCCCAGAAATCATATTCAACAAAATTATAGAAGAAAACTTCCCCAACCTAAAGAAGGATATTTCTATGAAGGTACAAGAAGCCTACAGAACACCAAATAGACTGGATCAAAAGAAAGCATCCCCACGCCATATAATAATCAAAACACAAAACATACAGAATAAATAACAGATATTAACAGCTGCAAAGGAAAAAGGTCAAGTAACATATAAAGGGAAACCTATCAGAATTACACCTGATTTCTCAATGGAAACCATGAAAGCCAGAAGAGCTTGGATAGATGTGCTACAGACACTAAGGAAACATGGATGCAAGCCTAGACTACTATGCCCAGCAAAGCTTGCATTCACCATTGATGGAGAAAACAAGATATTCCAGGACAAAAACAGATTTAAACAATACTTAGCCCCAATCCAGCATTGCAGAAAGTAATAGAAGGAAAATCACAAACCAAGGAGTCCAACAATGCCCACAATAACTCAGGCATCTAGCGACCCTTCACCAGCACAACTAGAAGAAGGGAAACACACAAACTCTACTACAAAAAATGACCGAAGTTAACAACCACTGGTCATTAATATCACTTAATGTCAATGGACTCAATTCACCTATAAAAAGGCACAGGCTAAGAGACTGGATACCAAAACAGGATCCAACATTTTGCTGTTTACAAGAAACACACCTCAACCACAAAGACAGACACCTACTCAGAGTAAAGGGTTGGGAAAAGGTTTATCAAGCAAATGTCCCTAAGAAACAAGCGGGTGTGGCCATACTAATTTCCAACAAAGTTGACTTCAAACTAAAATCAATCAGAAGAGATGGAAAGGGACACTTTATACTCATTACAGGAAAAATCCATCAGAATGAAGTCTCAATCCTGAATATCTATGCCCCTAATATAAAAGCTCCCACTTATGTAAAAGAAACACTTCTAGAACCCAAGGCAGCCATCAAACCACACACACTAATAGTTGGAGACTTCAACACTCCTCTCTCACCAATGGACAGGTCAATCAGACAGAAACCTAACAGAGAATTGAAAGACTTAATGTAGGTAATGAACCAAATGGACTGAACAGACATCTATAGAACATTCCACCCAAATAGGAAAGAATATACCTCCTTCTCTGCGGCTCATGGAACCTTTTCGAAAATTGACCATATACTCGGTAACAAAGCAAACTTCCACAGTTACAAAAAACTATTAGTAACCACCTGTGTCTTATCGGATCACCATGGATTAAAATGAGAATTCAACAACAATGCTACCCCCAGAAAGCCCACAAACTCATGGAAATGGACAGTCAACTACTGATCCACTCCTTGGTCAAGGAAGAAATAAAGAAAGAAATTAAAGTCTTTTTTGAATTTAATGAAAACAAAGACACAACATACTCAAACCTATGGGACACAATGAAAGCAGTGCTAAGAAGAAAGTTCATAGCACTAAGTGCCCACTTAAAGAAAATGGAGAAAGCGCTCATTGGAGACTGAACAGCACACCTGAAAGCTCTGGAAAAAAAAGAAGCAGACTCACCTAGGAGAAGTAGAAGACTGGAAATAATCAAACTGAGGGCAGAAATCAACAAAATAGAAACACAGAAAACAATCCAAAGAATCAATGAAACAAGAAGCTGGTTCTTGGAGAAAATCAACAAGATTGACAAACCCCTAGCCAAACTAATCAAACGGCAGAGGGAGAACACACAAATTAATGAGATCAGAAATGAAAAGGGGGACATAACCACAGACACAGAGGAAATTCAGAGAATCATTAGATCTTACTACAAAAGCCTGTATGCCACAAAATTGGAAAATGTAAAAAAAAATGGACAGTTTTTTAGATACATACCATATACCAAAGTTAAACCAGGACCAGGTAAATGCTCTAAATCGTCCTGTTAGTCGCGAAGAATTAGAAACTGTTATCAGAAACCTCCCTACCAAAAAGAGCCCAGGACCAGATGGTTTCAATGCGGAATTCTACCAGAACTTCCAAGAAGACCTAATACCTATACTGCTTAAGGTATTTCATAATATAGAAACACAAGAGTCACTGCCAAATTCCTTCTATGAAGCTACCGATACCTAAACCACACAAAGACTCAACCAAGAAAGAGAATTACAGGCCAATCTCACTCATGTACATTAACGCGAAAATTCTCAATAAAATACTGGCAAACAGAATCCAAGAACACATTAGAAAAATTATCCATTACGATCAAGTAGGCTTCATCCCAGAGATGCAGGACTGGTTCAACATACGAAAATCTATCAATGTAATCCATCATATAAATAAACAGAAGGAAAAAAACCATATGGTCATCTCATTAGATGCTGAAAAAGCATTTGACAAAATTCAGCACCCTTTTATGATAAAGATCTTGGAGAGATTAGGGATACAAGGGTCATTCCTAAATATAATAAAAGCAATTTCAGCAAGCCGACAGATAACATCAAATTAAACAGAGAGAAACTCAAGGCTATCCCACTTAATTCAGGAACACGACAAGGCTGTCCACTCTCTCCTTATCTCTTCAATATAGTGCTTGAAGTTCTAGCAATAGCAATAAGACAACATAAGGGAATCAAGGGGATTCAATTTGGAAAGGAAGAAGTTAAACTTTCATTATTTGCAGATGATATGATAGTATACATAAGCGACCCCAAAAACTCCACCAAAGAACTCCTCCAGCTGATAAACTCCTTCAGTAATGTGGCAGGTTACAAGATCAACTCCAAAATATCAGTTTCCCTCCTATACACAAAGGATAAGGAAGCAGAGAGGGAAATCAGAGAAGTATCACCTTTCACAATAGCCACAAATAGCATAAGATATCTGGGAGTATCTCTAACCAAGGAAGTGAAGGATTTATTTGACAAGAACTTTAAGTCTTTGAAGAAAGAAATTGAAGAGGATACCAGAAAATGGAAGTATCTCCCCTGCTCGTGGATTGGGAGGATCAACATAGTAAAAATGGCAATTCTACCAAAAGCAATCTATAGATTCAATGCAATCCCCATCAAGGTCCCATTAAAATTCTTCACAGACCTTGAGAGGACAATAATCAACTATATATGGAAAAACAAGAAACCCAGGATAGCCAAAAAAATCTCATACAATAAAGGTACTTCTGGAGGCATTACCATCCCTGACATCAAACTCTATTGCAGAGCAACAGTATTGAAAACAGCTTGGTATTGTCATAAAAACAGAGAAGTTGACCAATGGAATCGTATAGAAGACCCGGATCTTAAACCACAAACCTACGAACACATGATTTTTGATACAGGAGCCAAAAGTACACAATGGAAGACAGAGGGCATCTTCAGCAAATGGTGCTGGCATAACTGGATGTCAACCTGTAGAAGAATGAAAGTAGATCCATATCTATCACCATGCACAAAACTCAAGTCCAAATGGATTAAAGACCTCAATATTAATCTGAACACATTGAGCTTGATAGAGGAGAAAGTGGGAAGTACTCTACAACAAATGGGCACAGGGAACCGTTTCCTGCGCATAACCCCAGCTGCACAGACATTAAGGGCAACATTGAATAAATGGGACCTCCTGAAGTTGAGCAGCTTCTGTAAAGCAAAGGACATTGTCACTAAGACACAAAGGCAGCCTACTGACTGGGAAAAGATCTTCACCAACCCTGCAACAGACAAAGGTCTGATCTCTAAAATATATAAGGAACTCAAGAGACTAGATGGTAAAATGCCAATTAACCCAATTAAAAAATGGGGCGCTGAATCGAACAGAGAATTCTCAACAGAAGAAGTCCAAATGGCCAAAAGACACTTAAGGGCATGCTCAACATCCTTAGCGATCAGGTTAATGCAAATCAAAACAACTTTGAGATACCATCTTACACCTGTTAGAATGGCTAAAATCAAAAACACTAATGATAACCTTTGCTGGAGAGGATGTGGAGTAAGGGGTACACTTATCCACTGCTGGTGGGAATGCAAACTTGTGCAACCACTTTGGAAATCAGTGTGGCGGTTTCTCGGGAAATTCGGAATCAACCTACCCCAGGATCCAGCAATACCACTCTTGGGAATATACCCAAGAGATGCCCTATCATATTACAAAAGCATTTGTTCAACTATGTTCATAGCAGCATTATTTGTAATAGCCAGAACCTGGAAACAACCTAGATGTCCTTCAATGGAAGAATGGATACGGAAAGTGTGGAACATATACATGCTAGAATACTACTCAGCGGTAAAAAACAATGACATCTTGAATTTTGCTGGCAAATGGATGGAAATAGAAAACACTATTCTGAGTGAGGTAACCCAGACCCAAAAAGATGAACATGGGATGTACTCACTCATAATCGGTTTCTAGCCATAATTAAAGGACATCGAGCCTATAAATTTGGGATCCTTGAGAAGATAATAAGAAGGTGAACTCCCCCCCCCCAAAAAAAGATACAGTAATCCTCCTGGATATTGGAAGTAGACAAGATCGCCAGGCAAAATTGGGAACTTGAGGGTTGGGCAAGACTGGGCCAAGGGAAGATGGGGAGAGAAAAGTGTGAAGGGGAGAATGGGGGGAGCTCAGAGGAATGGGATGCTTGGGATACAGGAAGGGTGGATATGGGAGCAGGAAAGCATATATCTTAATTTAAGGAGCCACCTGAGGGTTGTCAAGAGACTTGACCCTAGAGGGGTTCCCAGGTTTCCAGGGAGACGCCCCCAGTTAGTTCCTTGGGCAGCTGAGGAGAGGGAGCCTGAAAAGGCCAGTTCCTATAGCCATACTGACGAATTTCTTGCATATCACCATAGAACCTCCACCTGACGATAGATGAAGAAAATGACAGAGCCCCACATTGGAGCACTGGACTGAGCTCCCAATGTCCTGATGAGGAGCAGAAGGAGAGAGAACATGAGAAATAAAGTCAGGACCGTGAGGGAACCTCCATCTGGCGATAGATGAAGAAAATGACTGAGCCCCACATTGGAGCACTGGACTGAGCTCCCAAGGTCCTGATGAGGAGCAGAGGAGAGAGAACATGAGAAAGAAAGTCAGGAACGTGAGGGGTGCATTCACTCATGGAGACGGTGGGACAGAACTAATGGGAGATCACCAACTCCAGTTGGAATGGGACTGATGGATCATGCGACCAAACCCGTCTCTCTGAATGTGGCCAACAGCGGGGGCTGACTGAGAAGCAAAGGACAATGGCGCTGGGCTCTGATTCTTCTGCATGGACGGGCTCTGTGGGAGCCTTCTCAGCTTGGTCGATAACCTTCCTGGACCTGGGGGGAGTTGGGAGGACCTTGGTCTTAGCATAGTGTAGGGAACCCTGATGGCTCCTTGGCCTTGAGAGGGAGGGAGGGGAGGTATGGGTGGAGGGGAGGAGAGGAAAGGGGGAGAAGGTGGGGGGAAGGGGGAGGAGGAGGGGAGGGAAGGGGGAGGAGGAGGGGAGGGAAGGGGGAGGAGGAGGGGAGGAGATGGAAATTTTTAAATATAAAAAAATAAACCATGAGAAAAAAACAAACAAACAAACAAAAAAAAAAAAAAAAAAAAAACCTCTCTACCAAAAAAAGCACAGGACCAGATGGCTTCAATACAGAATTCTACCAGAACTTCCAAGAAGACCTAATACCTATACTCCTTAAGGTATTTCATGATATAGGAACAGAACAGTCATTGCCAAATTCCTTTTATGAGGCTACAATTACCCTGATACCTAAACCACACAAAGACTCAACCAAGAAAGAGAATTACAGGCCAGTCTCACTCATGAACATTGACCCAAAAATTCTCAATATAATACTGGCAAACCGAATCCAAGAACACATTAGAAAAATTATCCACTACGATCAAGTAGGCTTCATCCCAGAGATGCAGGGCAGGTCCAACATACGAAAATCTATCAATGTAATCCATCATATAAATAAACTGAAGGAAAAAAAAACCATATGATCATCTAATTAGATGCTGAAAAAGCATTTGAGAAAATTCAGTACCCCTTTATGATAAAGGTCTTGGAGAGATTAGGGATACAAGGGTCATACCTAATTATAATAAAGGCTATTTACGGCAAGCCGACAGCTAACATCAAATTAAACAGAGAGAAACTCAAGACCATCCCACTAAATTCATGAACACGACAAGGCTGTCCACTCTCTCCTTATCTCCTCAATATGGTGCTTGAGGTTCTAGCAATAGCATTAAAAGAACAAAAGTGGATCAAGAGGATTCTAATTGGAAAGGAAGAAGTTAAACTTTCGTTATTTGCAGATGATATGATAGTGTACATAAGCGACCCTAAAAACTCCACCAAAGAACTCCTACAGCTGACAAAATCCTTCAATAATGTGGCTGGATACAAGATCAACTCCAAAAAATCAGTTTCCTTCCTATACACAAAGGATAAGGAAGCAGAGAGGGAAATCAGTGAAGTATCACCTTTCACGATAGCCACAAATAGCATAAAATATCTTGGGGTAACTCTAACCAAGGAAGTGAAGGATCTATTTGACAAGAACTTTAAGTCTTTGAAGAAAGAAATTGAAGAGGATACCAGAAAATGGAAGTATCTCCCTTGCTCTTGGATTGGGAGGATCAACATAGTAAAAATGGCAATTCTACCAAATCAATCTATAGATTCAATGCAATCCCCATCAAGGTCCCATTAAAATTCTTCACAGACCTTGAGAGGACAATAATCAACTTTATATGGAAAAACAAGAAACCCAGGATAGCCAAAACAATCTTATACAATAAAGGAATTTCTGGAGGCATTACCATTCCTGACTTCAAACTCTATTACAGAGCGACAGAATTAAAAACAGTTTGGTATTGGCATAAAAACAGAGAAGTTGACCAATGGAATTGAATAGAAGACCCGGAGCTTAACCCACAAACCTATGAACACCTGATTTTTGATAAAGGAGCCAAAAGTACCCATAAGATTACTAGCTCCCCCACCTAACAAAAAATAGTATAAAATATATGCCCACATTTCCAAAATATTGCTTATAAATATTTATTTTCATTTAAAGATGGTTAGTTATAAATAATTAATGGTCACAGTCAATCTCTTTCTAAGGAAAAAATAGAGATATAATAGAGAAATGAATACTTTATATTGGTATGGATTTTGGTTTACTGATACAACATTTTTATTTGAAAATTACTATTATTAAAATGTCTACAGCACCCAAAGTGATCTACAGAGTCAGTATAATCTCGGTCACAGAAGTAATGTCATTCATTATAGCCTTTTTTCTGATAATTTTTATTACTATATAAATAATAGGAATCAAAATTTCTACTTCCTTCCCTCATCTGCAAATAATGACACTTGACCTCTTCCTTTCCAATTCAAACCCCCTTGATCTCCTTATGTTGTCTTATTGCTCTTGCTAGAACTTCAAGCACAAGATTGAAGAGATATGGAGAGAGTGGACAGCCTTGCCTTGTTCCTGATTTTAGTGGAATGGTTTTGAGTTTCTCTCCATTTAATTTGATGTTAACTGTATATTGCTTTTATCATATTTAGATATGATCCTTGTATCCCTAATCTCTCCAAGACCTTTATGATAAAAGGGTGTTGAATTTTGTCAAATGCTTTTTCAGCATCTAATGAAATGATCATATGTTTTTTTTCTTTTAGTTTATTTATATGATGGATTACATTGATAGATTTTTTTATGTTGAACCAGCCCTGCATCTCTGGGATGAAGCCTACTTGATCATAATGGATGATTTTTTGATGTGTTCTTCAATTTGGTTTGCCAGTATTTTATTGAGAATTTTTGCACTGAAATTCATGAGTGAGATTTGTCTGTAACTCTCCTTCTTGGTTGAGCCTTTGTGTGGTTTTGGTACCTGTAGTTTCATAAAAAGAGTTTGGCAGTGAGTCTTCTGTTTCTATTAGGTGGAACACATTAAGGCTGACAGGATCCAGAGAGGTGAGTAAGTAGCTGCACATCCAGATGGTCCCTGGGAACTGAGTACAGGCCCCCTCCAACTCTGCAAGCTTTTCTGGCCATCCAGTGGGGTGTTTCCTGGCTGCTGGCAATCTTTAGCACATTCCAGCCTGCCTGCAAGCACCCCTTTTTATCTGCTAGGTCTTGGTGTTAGGAATATTTCCTAATGCGAGCTCCCTGCCTATGCAAAAATTCCCAATCAAGCCAAATCAAAACAAGCCAAATGAAGAAATATCCAGGTTTAATGGGAGATCTGTGCTCTCAGGTGGCCCTGAGGGGGCATTGGGAAGCTGAAAAAACGCAACCCCCTGGAGGAATAAAGGGAGACCATGTGTTCATCTTTTGGGGGATGACTTAAATACCCTGGGAAGTGGTCCTGAACCTACCCCCATGGAGGGGTCAAGACCCGGCCTGCTGGTATTTGGAGTCAAGGACAGGCCTGGGGGCTGGGATAGATGTGAGGGGCAGGGGCCTAGGCTTCCAACTTTACATTCCAGACTCTTTGGATATAGGGATGACATAAAATTGGAATGGTAATTATGACAAACACTTAGGCTCTGTTTGGGAAACAAGGGTGTAGACTCAAATCTGGCTACTTCCTGAGGGAACGGGGCGGAATGGGGAAGCAGAGAGCAAGGTGTCCACATTTAGCAAGAGGTGTAACTAGAAGGCATCCCATGAACTGTCATCCCGGAGAAGACAGGCATCTGTTCCTTGGGGGAGATGAGAAGGTTAGTATGCCAGAAAGAGGAGCAAGTAGGCCCTTCATTGTGGCATCCTGGAAAACCGGAGGGTGGAAGGTTCTGTCTGTTGGACAGACCAAGTGTCGTGAGTAGGTGCATGCTTGAGCCTGGAGAGATGGTACCAGCCTGTGTGTGAAGGGGATGCCTAGCCAAAAACCTTATTTTGTAAGGCGTGTCCCCCTTCAGCTAAAGGCGTGTCCCCCTTAGGCTAATATTGACTTATAAAATCTTGCAGGCCTGAGGCCCTGCCTGCTCTTTGTTTTCCTGTGCTCCTCACTGGAACCTTGGATTTGTAACTTCCCTTTTCTTTCCTTTATTAAAACTGAAATATATATATATATATTAAAGCTAGTCTAGTGAATCATAACTGCTGATCAACCACGCACCTTCATTTGTTGTCCAACTCGGGGCATTTGGGTGCCTTTAGCTCTGGTTCCCGCACAGCATGGCAGGGAAATTAAGGCCATATGTAGCCAATATTGCAGTAAATTTATGGGGCCGTGACCTGTTGCAGCAATTGAATACCCAAATTAACATTCCTGCTGCTTCTAGAGCCTATATTACTGAGGAAAATATTAAAAGATATTACAGAAGGGGGAAACTGGCAGTTCAGGCTGTACAAGAATGCAAAGCAATTGATGGCCCTTCAGAGATAAGATCAGCACTGCCTCTAAAATGGTTGACTGAGAAACCAATATGGACAAAGCAATGGCCTTTACCTGAGGAAAAGTTGCAGGCTTTAGAACAGCTGGTACAAGAGCAATTAGATGCTCGACATATAGAAGAATCTACCAGCCCTTGGAATTCTCCTGTTTTTGTTGTTAAGAAAAAAATCTGGTAAATGGAGAATGGTGACAGATCTCAGGGCTATCAATAAGGTTATTCAACCTATGGGCTCTCTGCAATCTGGAATTCCTCTGCCCTCTTTATTACCAAAAGGATGGCCTCTCATAGTTATTGATTTAAAGGATTGTTTCTTCACTATAAATTTACAAGAAAAAGACAGAGAAAAGTTTGCCTTCACAGTGCCTACTTATAATAACTCTCAACCTACAAGAAGATACTAGTGGACCATCTCCCACAGGGCATGTTGAACTCTCCCACCCTGTGCCAATACTTTGTAAATCAACCATTGCAAATAATATGCAAGCAATTTGCCAAGTCTATAATTTGTCATTACATGGATGATATTTTGTTATATGATTCAAACATGGAGACTAGAAAGACTGTTTGAAGAAGTAAAAATACTTTTACCTAAATGGGGATTGCAGATTGCTCCTGAAAAAAATTCAGAGAGAAGATTCTGTTAATTATCTAGGTTATAAAATAGGTTTGCAAAAAATTAAGACATAAAAGGCACAGATTAGGAGAGATTGGTTACAGACTCTCAATGACTTTCAAAGGTTGTTAGGAGACATTTCCAGCTTCCGACCGGCTGTTGGGATAACACCTGATATTATAATTCATTTAAATAAAACCTTGGATGGTGAAAAAGACTTAAACAGTCCCAGAGAATTAACAGCTGAAACAGAAAAGGAGCTGAGAATGATTGAGGAGAAATTACAAGAGACACATGTGGACAGGTTGAATCCAGAGCTCAGTTGTATTCTCATCATATTGCCTTCCAAAATTTCTCCTACAGGAATTTTAATGCAGAGAGATGATATTATCTTAGAATGGATCTTTTTACCATATAAACCAAGTAAGAAAATAAAAACTTATGTGGAAAAAGTCTCTGAATTAATTATAAAAGGCAATTGAGACTTCGTCAACTAGCAGGCATAGACCCAGCAGAAATTATAGTGCCTTTCACTGCTGATGAACTAAAAAAGTTGTGGGAAGATAACAAACCATGGCAAAGAGCTTGTGCTAATTTTTTGGGAGAAATCAATAACAACTATCTGAAAAGCAAGAGGCTTAACTTTATAAAGAGAACTTCTTGGATTTTTCCTCGAATCATCCGTGATGCTCTGATAACTGGAGCACATACATTTTATACTGATGATAATAAATCAGGGAAGGCAGATTACAAATCAGAAGATTTGAGTAAGGTGGAACAAAGTCCTTCTGATTCTGTCCAGAAGGCAGACTTATATGCCATTCTTATGGTGTTAAGGGATTTTAAAGAATCTCTTAATATAGTTACTGATTCACAATATGCAGAAAGAGTTATCTTACATATTGAAACTGCTGAATTTATACCTGATGATACAGAACTAACCTCATTGTTTATCCAGGTACAAGACATGATCAGGAGCAGGCTTTGCCCTATGCATATAACACACATCCAATCCCATACGGGTCTGCCAGGTCCTTTAGCACAAGGTAATGCAGAAATTGATCAATTGTTGATTGGTAGTGTGCTGCAGGCCTCTGAATTTCATAAAAAACACCATGTCAATAGCAAAGGCTTGAAGAAAGAGTTTTCTATTACATGGCAACAAGCTAAGGAGATTGTAAAGAAATGCCCTACTTGCTCTTTTTATAACCAAACACCACTGCCTGCCGGGGCTAATCCAAAGGGCACTCAGAGGAATGAAATCTGGCACATGGATGTGTTTCACTTTGTAGAATTTGGCAAATTAAAATATGTACACCACACCATTGACACTTATTCAGGTTTTCAATGGGCAACTGCTTTAAGCTCAGAAAAAGCTGATTCAGTAATCACTCATTTATTAGAAGTTATAGACATCATTGGTATACCTACACAAATAAAGATGGATAATGGTCCAGCTTATGTCTCTAGGAAAATGAAACGGTTTTTTGCTTATTACACTATTAAGCATGTTACAGGTATACCATACAATCCTACAGGTCAAGCAGTCATAGAAAGATTAAATAGAACTATAAAGGATATGTTAAACAAACAGAAAGGGGTGGAAAATACCCCTAGAAATAGGTTACATAGTGCTTTATTAACCTTGAATTTTCTTAACGCTAATGAGAAGGGGACAATGGCTGCAGAAAGACATTGGATAATGAAAAAGTCTGCTGAATTAAATCAACCAGTTTATTTCAAGGATGTGCTGACCTCGCAATGGAAGCCAGGAGATGTGCTGCGTTGGGGAAGGGGTTTTGTTCTTGTCTCCACAGGAGGGGAAAAATTGTGGATACCATCAAAATTAATAAAGGTTCAGTTTGAAGAGGAGAAGCCCCTTGGAAAAGAAAAATAATTCATTCACAAGGATGATGATCATACTGATGGTAAGAAAAACATGTAGGTTGGGGGCAGGGTTTTTTTTCTTATCTCCACAGGAAACCACTCATCTTCAAAGAACTTAAGGGACCCTGGATATTTAAATACTGATGGATGGATACTAGTTACAACTTAATATGGATCAACACAGAACCCAAATAAGTTTAGTAAGTATAAAACATTTTTTACATATATATATATATATATATATATATATATATATATATATATATATACATACATACATATACATTACTGTGCTTTTATTTATATGTAGGTAGAGCTGGTTTTGGAGTTGGACTATGGCTCAGTCCCTCTTCAATTCCAAGCCTGTTGATAAGAGATATTTCAGAGTTTCTGTCTCAGGTCAGGAGCCATGAAATGGGACAGAATAATAATAGTAATAATAATAATATAATAATAATGATGATGATGATGATACTTGATAAACTTTCTTTGCCTTTCCTCATATCTGTGTCTGTCTATTATACCTTCCATCGAATATATATGTCTGTATATGTCTTTGTAGATAATGTTTACCTTTTCTATAACAAACAACACATTTTCCTTCAGTAATCTTTGAAGTTTCCAGGATGAAGATGGGGCCCCACAACATCAATTTCACCTGGTTACTATGACGTCATGTTTTTAATAGCGCTAAAATTAGACCTGTTTTTTGGTACCAACTACACAAGACAGTTTCAAATGGTGCACAATTTTGACAACACTCTGGCCAGACCTCCCCAAAACACTCAGAGGCTAGTTACAATTTCCTCGACCAAATGTTATTCTGGGAATTTTACCATCATTTGCTTTCAGGGGACTCCCTGAGAAGAACGTCGCCCCCATGTCAGCTGGAAGCAATCTTAGAGGACGACGCCCCCTCTCCCAACAGAGATTGCCCTCAGGTTTAGGGACATCATTTAGTAGTTGGTATAGGGTTGAGGGGATGGGGAGGTATTAAATGGACTCAGTGGTGTTTATGAAAAAAGGGGGGGACTACCTGGTTTGATGGGATGATTGGTATTTGTGAATTATTGTTTTTAGAAAATTGCATTGGTGTTGATTCTTGTATATTGAACATTGTATGTGAGTATGCTTCTACCTCTGTTTAAAACAATTGTTATATTGAGATATTTATCATATTGCAATGTACAATTCTACCTCTGATATTATTTATGTAATGACATTGTTTACATTTGGGGATATTGTCCTCATTTATTGCACAGTTGTTTATTCTCTTAATCTCCAAGTTAGATAGGTATCGAGAATTATATATCAATAGTCATATATGTTTGTCATATTTATATTTAGAATATTCAGGTTTTTTAGATACATAGAAATTATATTTAGTATAGCTAGTATAATCTTCAACCTCTTTGAAGAGCTGTAGAAAATGGCCTTTAATCTAACCTAGAGTTTTTTACTTATGAGACACAATCACTCCTGGCAACACCGCTCTACTCCCGAGAAAATGTAGAGCATCAAAGGCACCCCACTGGGAGCTTGTGTTCTTCTTGGCAGAACTGGCCTTTGGGAAAAGAAAAGCCCATACCTCAACTACTGACAAAGATACAGAATATCCATAAGTGGATAAAACAGGATTGTCTTATCTTGCTAAGACAGGGTAGGATAGTTCTACAAAAAGTTCCTTGCCTTTGAAAAATGTTATGTCAGTTGTGTTATGCCTTAGCCAAAGTTGGTTGCCTCAACATTGCAAAACAAAACTTTGGGTGATTGCCCAGGTAGTCAGTTGTCTCTGTCATTTGTTGCACATTTTGGAAGTTTCTCATTTGTACTTCTTGGCTGCTTAAGTAATATTACTTCCCTTCTCAGATCTTTGATGGGGCTGAAGATTAGGGAATTGTACTTACCCTCTACATTATTTAGACTCCTAGAAATAGAATGTTTAGTAAAACCTTTGTTATATGTTTCTTGCTTAATATTATTTGTTGTTTGTAATTTTGTATTCATTATTTGTTCCTATTGAATATAGTTGTATTTGATTTGGTTTATTCTTATTTAGACAAAAGGGGGAGATGAAGGGGAAGCCCAGCCAGTCACCTTGTTTTGTAAGGTGTGTCCCCCTTTGGCTAAAGGCATATCCCCCTTAGGCTAATATTGACTTATAAAATCTTGTGGGCCTATGGCCCGCCTGCTCTTTGTTTTCCTGTGCTCCTCGCTGGAACCTTGGATTTGTAAGTTCCCTTTCCTTTCCTTTATTAAAACTGAATTATATAATATATTAAAGATAGTCTGGTGAATCATAACTGCTGATCAACCACACACCTTCATGACAGTTTTTCACAGGCTTAAAGTCAGCACCTCAAACAGCAGTTTTAAAGTCAAGACCCTAAACATAGTGAGGTACCACAGAAGGAAAATATTTAGAGGCTTTTGTTTGCCTCATTTAAACCACCATGTTTCTGTTAGAGCCCTCAAACAGGTCTCAAAGCAACCTTTAAACAGGAAAGGAAAGAAGGGCACCCCAGGCCATCCTCTGACTTTCCCATACCAGTTCTTACTCAGAAACACTAGTGTGTGTTCCCCCTTCTCTCTGTCTCTGTCTCTTTCTCTCTCCCTCTCTCTGTCTTACACACACACACACACACACACACACACACACACACACACACATATGCATCCCCCCCACATGCTTGTGCATGCACATCTAGGCCAGGGTGACTGGGTAATAGAAATCCAAAGAGTGTTCCTGACATCAGGAAGGTTATATTTAGAGACCATGGGCTTGACTGGAGTAGGTTGTTGGCCTGTGATGGAGGAATTAGGGAATGTGAGGCTGGAGGTGGGGAACCCAGGCAGGAATATGTCTGTCCACTTGTGTCAGTGACAAATCTTTAGTTGTTGGAGACAAAAAAACAAATTGACCCAGTCTAGAGATGCTCTAGATGATGGGTATGTTCAGACCTAACCAATTATGCCATATAGTATACGAGAGTCAAAGTGCTTTTAGACTCTGAACTGTGACAGTAAATGCAAAGGGAGACATACCGAAAAGCTTAACACTGAACATTTGCACAGATATGCAAAGAGAAATGAGCTATGCCAGATAGAGACCCTTTCATTATAAAACAATGGAGGGGAGAGTGTCAGCTCTGCAAACCCTGAAGGAAAGGCAGTAGGCCTCACAACAATGAAAGGGCCCAAATAATGAGTTTCTTTCCTTCCTCACATGTGTATTGTATGTTTTCTTTTGTCTTCCCTCTCCTTGTGCCACATCCTTCAACAAAAACTTATCTCCCCTTTATATATTCCCCCAACTCAACTGTGGAACCAAGCCAAGGCTTGGACAAAACCCTACTGCAGGACCACGGGGACACAGTCATCTGTCACTGGAGGATAATGAAGTGGGGGATCATGGGAAGAAAGGGGGTAGGAGATGAGCTTCAGTCCAGATTAATTCTGTGAATCCTCATTGATTTTACGTGTTTGTTCCTCTGCTATCAGATGGAGAATATAAGAATCCTGACTCTTGTCATGTTCCTGATTTTAGTGGAATGGCTTTGAGTTTCTCTCCATTTCATTTGATGTTAGCTGTCAGTTTGCTGTAAATAGCTTCTATTATATTTAGGTATGAACCTTGTATCCCTAACCTCTCCAAGACCTTTATCATAAAAGGGTGTTGAATTTTGTGAAATGATTTTTCAGCATCTAATGAAATAATCATGTGGTTTTTTCTTCAGTTTATTTATATGATGTATTACATTGATAGATTTGCATATATTGAACCAGCCCTGCATTTCTGGGATGAAGCCTACTTGATCATAATGGATAATTTTTCTAATGTGTTCTTGGATTCAGTTTGCCAGTATTTTATTGAGAATTTTTGCGTAAATGTTCATGAGTGAGATTGACCTGTAATTCTCTTTCTTGGTTGAGTCTTTGTGTGGTTTTGGTACAGGGGTAACTGTGGCTTCATAAAAGGAATTTGGCAATGACTCCTTTGTTTCTATATTGTGAAATACATTTAGGAGTATAGGTATTAGGTCTTCTTGGAAGTTCTGGTAGAATTCTGCATTGAACCCATCTGGTCCTGGGCTTTTGTTGGTAGGGAGGTTTCTGATAATAGCTTCTAATTCTTCGTGACTATCAGGTCTATTTAGATTGTTCACCTGATCTTGGTTCAAGAAGACCCGGATCTTAACCCACAAACCTATGAACATCTGATTTTCGACAAAGGAGCTAAAAGTGTACAATGGAAGAAAGAAAGCATCTTCAACAAATGGTGCTGGTATAACTGGATGTCAACCCATAGAAGAATGAAAATAGATCCGTATCTATCACTATGCGCAAAACTCAAGTCCAAATGGGTTAAAGAATCTGAACACACTGAACCTGATAGAAGAGAAAGTGGGAAGTACTCTACAACACTTGGGCACAGGAGACCACTTCCTATGTACAACCCCAACAGCACAGGCATTAAGGGAACATTGAATAAATGGGACCTCTTGAAACTGAGCAGCTTCTCTAAAGCAAAGGACACTGTCATTAAGACAAAAGGGCTACCTACTGACTGGGAGAATATCTTCACCAACCCTGCAACAGACAAAGGTCTGATCTCCAAAATATATAAAGAACTCAAGAAACTAGACTTGAAAATGCTAATTAAACCAATTAAAAAATGGGGCACTGAATCGAACAGAGAATTCTCAACAGAAGAAGTCCAAATGGCCAAAAGACACTTAAGGGCATGCTCAACATCCTTAGCGATCAGGGAAATGCAAATCAAAACAACTTTGAGATACCATCTTACACCTGTTAGAATGGCTAAAATCAAAAACACTAATGATAACCTTTGCTGGAGAGGATGTGGAGTAAGGGGTACACTTATCCACTGCTGGTGGGAATGCAAACTTGTGCAACCACTTTGGAAATCAGTGTGGCGGTTTCTCGGGAAATTCGGAATCAACCTACCCCAGGATCCAGCAATACCACTCTTGGGAATATACCCAAGAGATGCCCTATCATATTACAAAAGCATTTGTTCAACTATGTTCATAGCAGCATTATTTGTAATAGCCAGAACCTGGAAACAACCTAGATGTCCTTCAATGGAAGAATGGATACGGAAAGTGTGGAACATATACACATTAGAGTACTACTCAGTGGTTAAAACAAAACCAATGACATCTTTAACTTTGCATGCAAATGGATGGAAATAGAAAGCACTATTCTGAGTGAGGTAACCCAGACCCAAAAAGATGAATTTGGTATGTACTCACTCCTTAGTGGATTCTAGACATAAATAAAGGTCAGTGAGCCTACAATTCCTGATCATAGAGAAGCTAAATAAGAAGGTGAACCCAAAGGAAAACATATAGCTATCCTCCTGGATATTGGAAGTAGAGTAGATTGCCAGGCAAAAATTGGGATCTTAGCGGTGGGGGTGGGGTGGCAGTAAGGTGTGATGGGGAGATATGGATAGAAAAGGGAGGAGGGGAGGATGGGAAGACCCTGGGGTCATGGGATGGTTGGGGTGGAGGAAGGGTGGATAGGGGTGCAGGGAAGAAGATATCTTAATTAAGGGAGCCATTTTAGGGTTAGCAAGAGACTTCACTCTAAAGGGGGTCCCAGGTATCCATGGAGATGTCCCAAGATAGTTCCTTGAGCAGCTGAGGAGAGAGAGAGAGCCTGAAATGGCCCTTTCCTATAGCCATACTGATGAATATCGTGCATATCACCATAGAAGCTTCATCTGGCGGTGGATGGAGATAGAGACAGAGACCCACACTGGAGTGCAGGACTGAGATCCCAAGGCCCAAATGAGGAGCTGAAAGAGGGAGAACATGAGCAAGTTGAGTCAGGACCACGACCACGAGGCGTGTGCCCACCCACTGAGACTGCAGGGCTAGTCTAATGGGAGCTCACCAAGGCCAGCTCGACATGGACTGAAAAAGCATGGGATCAAACCAGATTCTCTGAACGTGACGGACAATGGAGGCTGACTGAAAAGCCAAGAACAATGGCACTGGGTTTCGATCCTACCTCATGTACTGGCTTTTTGGGGAGCCTAGTCTGTTTAGATGCGCACCTTCCTGGACCTAGATGGAGTGGGTTGGACCTTGGACTTTCCGCAGGACAGGGAACCCTGACTGCTCCTTGGACTGGAAAGGGAGGGTAGAGGGAAGTTCAGGGAGGGGAAGGGAAATGGGAGGTGGGGAGGACGTGGAAATTTTTAATAATAATAATAATAATAATAATAATAATAATAATAATAATAATAAATGAAATGAAAAAATCCTGACTCTTCAGAGGCTCCAAAGACAAAGGAATTGTGGTGATTAGATAGCATCATCATCAAACACGTGTCATTGAACACAGAAGCAGGAAGCCAGGCATGGAGAATTGTACTAGAATATTAACACTTGACCGTCTGAGGCAGGAAAATCACCACAAGGTCTTTATAGGCAAATCTTAGGTACACAGTGAATTCAAGGCCAGTCTGCACTGCATACTGAGACCCTGATTTTTTAAATGAGACAGGGAAAAAAGAAGGAAGGAAGGAAGGTACAATAAAAAGTCCAGATCAAGTTATGTTCGCTTAGCTAGCTGTCTGCCTGGTGAGGCCTGCAGTGCATGTGTTTGGAATATCAATCAAAGATTCAGAATATTCAGGCTTTAAAAATGTTCCTATAATTCCTATCAGTTTCTCGATGTGTTACCCTGGGTAATGAATTATTGTGGCCATTTTTGGGAAAGCCCTGTGATTGATGTCTGCTGCATCAAGTTTTGAACTTTTCAACCAATCATTAATTTAAGAAGCTAAAGTGTTTTTCAGTTGGGGCTTGGTGAAGGTAAACAATCCTCTGTGATATTTGTCTGACACTGTTTAAAAGGAGCTCATAATTTCAGTGCCTACAACATGTTTATTATTATTTGTTCACACACACACATGTCTAGACACAGTGACAAATCTTCAGGATTCCACATGGATGATTACAAACAGGAGTGTGCCAGTGCATATACAATCACAGGACAAATGAAAACACTGACATGCAAACCCACTAGAATCCCATTGATCGATCACATTAGAACACAAAATCCTGCTTTCCTAAGAAGCATTAAAAACAATTATTCCAGAGAAATAATGGATATAGTACAACATCGATCTTCAGTCATGTAGACTCCCTACATCATAAAAAGGGCCTGAAAGTTTATAAAACTCTTTAACACTTAAAATAATAATTTTTAAAAGGCAGGCATGGTGGTACATGCCTGTAATCCCAGCACTTGGGAGGTGGAGGCAGAAGGATTGGGAATTCAAAGACATTGTCAACTATATACTGAATCCAAGGCCAGGCTGTCTACATGAGAACTTGCTTCAAAAATAAAAAAAGTTTACAAACGTTAGTCATTTTAGACATGAAACAGGATACCACACAGGCAGTGCTCTAGAGAGGCCTCCTACTCCGGGCTCTCAGGTCAAGTAGGACATGCACTCCAGATGTCCAGAAAGTGAGACAGAGCTGGCAGGCTTTGGTGGCAGGTGGGAACTAGGAGGCTGAATTCCTCTCTCTCCATCATCACCTAAAAACAAAAAGAAAAGCCAGAGTCAGATTACATATATGTCTCCATGAATCAAGCCCTCACACTATGGTGCCCCACCCAATCTATGATTTGTCTCTGAAACCAGAAACAAACCCCCCCCCCCCATATCTCTGATCTTGGCTCTACCGTTTCTCAGTCAGGGTCACCATTACTTTTGTCAATCCTGAGGTCTTCAGATATGATTCTCCCCATATCCGAGAAGTGCTGTCTCCTCACACCCCTCCCCCATATTTTCTGACCCAGCCTGCCTCACCCACTCTGCCAGACCTCTGTGAGAAGCTGGGTCTCCAGCTTCCTTCACTGTCCTTTGTTCTTGGATGTCCACCACCCAAAGTGGCTTCCCACTAACACACTTCATCAAGGTTTTTGTTTAGGCTTCTCATTGGGGCTCAGCCTTCCCGTCCAGCCTCCCCAACTATGCCATTTTCCTCTGAGCAGTGATCACATGGAGCAGGGAGCATGATGGGAAACATTCCAACTGGAAAGCATCCACGCCCTGAATCTACAAGGGAAATGCCTTGAAGACATCAGCATGATCTCGTTCCATTGTAGACCCTTATCCTCCATGCATGTCCTCCCAGTCTTCCTCGGTCTCCAGTGGACTGAAGATATTGCCATGGGCTGCTAGTTATTACACCTTGTTCTATTCCTTCCCTGACATGCCCTCGAACTCCAATAAGACTTGGCCACCTTGGACAGGGGCTCAGTCTACAGGGGCCTTTTGTTGTTGCCGTGGTGCTGGTGGTTTTGTTTTTACTTCAGGTCCTGGCCATTTGCAGTTGAGCAAAAACATTTAAGAACTGGGGATTCACTCAGAATCTCTCAACGTCGGACTGAGCATCTGAATTGTCTGACCCAAGAGGTCCAAAATCCATGTTTCCACAGATTACCACAACCAGTTCACCACAACCCTTCCAGTTTCCCAGATCTCCTACCCCATGCTCCATCTTGAAGATAAAAAGCTACCTGGCATGCTGCCATGACGTTGCAGAGAGGCAGAATCACGAGGATCCTGAGAAGAGTTTTTCAGGGCCAACAGGGCCTTGGCAGCCTCCAGCTTCCTCTGCCACTCTAAGACAGCAACAACAGAATCCTGCTTGGTGGCATTAGGGACCTGCAAAGGAAATGGCCTCAGATAATGGCATCTGGGAAACCACACCTCCTCCCAGTAACACAGGTGCCCCTTTCAGTGCCCATTTCCCTCCAGCACCCACCCTCACCCTAGGCTGTTTTGATCTTCCCATTCACTAAGCTCATTCCCTCCCAGGGACCTGGACCCCACTACTTTGCCAGGACCTGTGGCTGCAGAAGAAGAGGGCCAGGGGGAGCACTGGGTTGCAGGATCACACTTGAAAATCTAGAAACAAGGAGAGGAGAGGCCAGGGCATGAAACCCTCTGGTGGAAACCTACTACTGGAACACTTGGCGGACCAGGGGGATTCAAACCAGGCTAGGGAAATCTGTACGACTCCAAAATGTTTGTCCTTTTCAGCCAGCCAACTTCTTGGCCTGTTTCTTTTTGAAACTTCTATATTTTTCTTGGCATAGTAATTTCTATCAGATCTTTATTCCCGTGCTGCAATGAAGATGACAAAGAACTCAAAGAGACTATGCTCTAATCTGCAAAGCAGCCAGAAGGATGTGAGACCCTCCTTTTTCAGGTACTGGCTCTTGCTTCCATTTTGCCCAGTCCCCAGTGGTTATGAAGTGATGAGTTAGTCTCTGTTCAAATGGTGTCACTAAAAGACAGGGACCATGAAAAATGCTAATACCTCCTGTGGCTGTATGAGCAGACCTGAGTCTCTGGAACTCTAGATGACTCATAATGGAGCCCCAGCTAACCGGAGACCCTCTAATTAGGCATCAAAGCCCAGGGTGATGCCTGCTTCCTGCCCTTTGTCTGCAGATACACTGCATGGACATACTGCCCTTATATACCCTCACATGATGTGGGCTGCATGCCATTTGAACTCCTTGGACAGTAACTCAACATTGAAGGGGAAGCCTAGCCCAAAACCTTGTTTTGTAAGGCGTGTCCCCCTTGGTCTAAAGGCGTGTCCCCCTTGGTCTAAAGGCGTGTCCCTCTTAGGCGTGTCCCTCTTAGGCGTGTCCCCCTTAGGCTAATATTGACTTATAAAATCTTGCGGGCCTGTGACCCGCCTGCTCTTGGTTTTCCTGCCCTCCTCGCTGGAACCTTGGATTTGTAAGTTCCCTTTCCTTTCCTTTATTAAAACTGAATTATATATATTAAAGCTTGTCTGGTGAATCATAACTGCCGATCAACCACGCACCTTCACAATATGACCTTAGCTGATTGGGTAATGTATGCATATATGCCCGTGAACATACACATTGAACCAGATCTGCACTTTGATGCTGGTCTCTGGAAGGAGTCTGTTTCCCAGGAAGCTCTGTGACTCTGACTCCCTCTCTGCTCCCCCACTGAGATGCTAATGAGAGGGGGAAAGCCACAATGAAGGACAAGCCAGGTCTTTCTCTAGGAAGTCTTCTCTATTGCCATTAGCATTCCTTTAGGCCTCTATGGCACTCCCCATCATGACCCCAAATTCCAACCAAATCTTCTCTCACATCCATCCGTTGTGATATGGAGCAACAGCCCAGGCTTATTGAGGGCTTACTGTGTGGTACACCTTCTTCTACTTCTCTTGTTAATGTTATAAACATAGCCTGTTTTCCCAGAGTGGCTACCGGAAAACATAGACTTGGAAAGATGAAATCACTGTTGAAACCCTCAAGATTAGGAATTCTCAAGGCCAAGTGCCCTCTCTTCACTCCTCCTTCTGAGGTGATGCCTCCTCCTCCTCCTCCACACCTCCTCTTCTCCTATTACATTTCTTCTTCCTTCTCCTCATTCTTTTTTCCCATTTGCCTATCTCCCATGGCTCCAACCACAGAGCTTAACATGGAGTAATATAGATACAGCTGGCTTTAGGGCCATATTCAACTCACCTTTTGGGCCTGAAAGATGGATCACGAGGTGCCCAGGAAAAAGAAATCATTGGTTGCTGCTCCAAGGTCACTGGAACATTGGGCAGAATTGCCCATTCTCGCTGCTGGCTAGGCATATGTGTTCCCTGAGAACTTCCCTGCTAGAGTAGAGACAATAGTAGGAATTGGGGTACCCGGCCTACCATGAAAACAAGGAGAGATGAACATGTTGTCGGATGACTACAGCAACTCAGAATGTCAGAACTTGAAGCCCTTGAAGATCATCGAGGCTTACCTTTAATTTTAATTTTCAGTTCACACTAAAATCCAGGAAGATGCAGTTAAACCTGAGCTCACATGGTAAATCACGGCTGATGTGGGGATGGAACACATGACATTAGGACACAGTACAAGGGGTCACGGACGGAGCTTCTGGAAGCACCTCTCATACCACCAGAGTCTCCTTACCTCCTGTGGAACTTTGTGGGACATGGCCTCACTCCTGTGCACAGCACTCTCCTGCCCATCTGCAAAACACCAGGCACAGCTTACATAAGCCTCGCTGACACCATCCTTCCAAATATTCCGGCCCCATTTGGAGGCTTTGACAAACTTTGCATCTTTCCCAACTCTGGGGTTCCTTTCTTCTTCTAGTGAATGCTCACTGTGGAGCCTGATGCAGGAGGGGCAGGAGATCACTTTGGGCTAAGTAGCAAGACAGTGTCTCAAAGTAACAAACTTACCACTCAGCAACAAAAGTCTACCTACATAAAATATAAGCAAGGGATGTGGACATTTCTCCAAAGCATTTAATTCCTAACATTGGTTTGATGAGTGATTACCAAGAGTCCCACTGCAATATCAAGACAGGGATGCTGACAGAATTAATGATGTTCTCTCCACCTAAATTCAGGTTCCTTTGCTAACCAAGACACTCACTGCGGCTTTTGGCTACACCAGCCAGCTTCTTGCCATGCTTGTAGAATTTAGGGGCAACAGCCATATTCTTTATCAGTCCTTGATCCAGGTGTCTCTTCAGCCTTGTCTTCTGCTCTTTCTTTGAGGCGCTCACAGCAGGCAAGGACCCATGCTGTTCCCTAAAGTGAAGGATTGAAGGACCAAAGTTAGCAATGTGGAAAAGGCCTGATCCTTACCTTGCCAGACATGACACTCACAAGAAGGCGGTGCCCTGTGACATTTGCAGCCTGGAAGAGGCAGAAATGCTTTTATCCCTGATTTGGGTAGGGATGCAGTGGTTGTAGAAGTTGTACCAGTGGCCTATAGGCCTTCTGAAGCCAAATTCTTTCCCCCAGGGAGCTACAGTCTCATGCCCACTGTTACATGTGGAGTCAGAAAAGGAGCAGGGTACAGCAGGTTGAGTTTGTGTTGCATGGCTTTAGGGTCAGGAGTGGAGGTCAGAGTAGCACCTGGATCCCCCATCTCCAGGTTACTTACTCTGTCCTTAGGAAACTACATCTTCAGTAACTGGGACATTGCTCTCTATTGTGCTCACTGCTGGAGTAAGCTTTCACTTCCTCATTTCCCTAAGGCTTTCTCAATTTTCACCTAGGCCTTCTTACATAGTCCCCCTTCCCAATGTCCCACATGTACGAAGCTCTTCACAGTCCCACAGACGTTCAACCTGATAATGGTTTTTTTTTGTTTATCTTCTCTCCTCACAATCCGTTTTCAGGCCAGACAGTCCTGCATCTTCACCAATCACTACACTCCATTCTGTCGCATCATTAATTGTCTTCCTCATGGCCTTCATTCATTCACTTCCGGCCTGGGATTTTATGTCCCATGCTCTCAGACAGTAGTCTCATGAATGCCTCATTTCCCTTAGCTTTTCATTAAGGTTGTTTGCACACTTAACCTTAATCTTGAGTACCACCTGGATCCCCCTTTACACTGACTGTCCTCTTGCTTCTCATAAGGAACCACATTAGGCTACTCAAGAGGGTGAGGCAGGAGGATCACAAGTTTCATACCATTCTGGGATAACTAGGGAGACAACATCTCAATAAAAAAGGTATCATTCAACAGTACAAAACCTACATGAGATGTAAGCAAAGGACAGAAATAGACATTTCTTTAAAGCATACAAATGGCAAAGTGAAATATGAGCAAAGAGGTCAAGACCACGATGGGGACACCCACTGAAACAGTTTACCTCAGATAATGGGAGCTCACCAACTCCAGCCAGATAGGGAAGGAACCAGCATACGACCAAACTAGACCCTCTGAATGTGGGTGACAGCTGTATGACTGGGGAAGACAGAGGGGCCCTGACAGTGGCACCAGGATTTATCCCTACTGCTTGTACTGGCTTTTTGGGAGCCCATTCTCTTTGGATGGATACCTTGCTCAGCCTAGATAAAGTGAGGTCCTTGGACCTTCCCAAAAGCAATGGGCCCTGCACCCTCTGAGAAGTTGGGGTGTGCAGTAGGTGGTAAAGTGGAGGGAATGGAAGAAAGGGACTGATTGGGAACTGGGATTGGTATCTAAAAGAAAAAAGATAGCTTGTTTTTGAAAAAACAATACTGCTAAAAAGAGTAAGCGGTCATAAACTTGAGCGAGAGTGAAGTGGACATGAGAGGAGTTGGGGGTAGAGAAGTATAGGGATGAAAATGATGTAGCCAAACTACTTGATGTGGAATTCCCTTCTGTATGCTGTGAATACCATTGGTTAATAAAGGAAACTGGCTTGGCCTGATAGGGCAGAGTAGAGCTAGGTGGGGAAAACTAAACTAAATAACAAGACTTACGGTTAGGTGTATAATTAAATGATAGTTGTTTCTAAACACCTCTTTAAAGTAAAAGGTGCCATAAAATTTTTAAAAGGGCAGGAGAGTTGGGCCCAGCTGTTAAGAATACTTGCTGCTCTTTCAGAGGTCACAGGTTCAATTCCAGCACCCACATGGTGGCTCACAACCCTGTGTTAACTCATGTTCCAGGGGATCCAATGTCCTCTTCTGGCCTCCATGAGGACCACATGCACATGTTACACAGATATACAAGCAGGCAAGTCATCCATACAAATAAATACAAGACAAATCGTTTAAATGTTTTAAGTTTTTAAAAATGGAGGTCAGAATTGAAAATATACTCATAATACAAACCTTGCTCCCAATGCTTTCACTTGGGAATAATATGTGATATTTCAAAAAAAATGAGCGATATGACAGGAACGTGTAGTGATGGGAGCAGCAGGCTGCTTTCTGCCACCCGGCTAGCTTTACCCGAAATAATTACACAGAAACTGTATTCATTTAAATACTGCCTGGCCCATTAGTTTCAGCCTTTTATTGGCTAATTCTCACATCTTGCTTTAACCCATATTTAGTAATCTGTGTAGCACCATGAGGTGGTGGCTTACCAGGAGAGATCTTAACCTGCATCTGTCTCGGAGAGGAGAGGCATGGCATCTGCCTGAGACATCTGCCTCACTCTGCTTTCTTTCTCCCACAATACTGTTCTGTCTCCTCCGCCTACCTAATTTTCTGTCGTATTAAAGGGCCAAGGCAGTTTCTTTATTAACCAATGAAAGTAACACATAGACAGATGACCCTCCTCCATCAAGAACATTTTCAGAAAATAAAACAGGGGGTCCTTCTCCGTTCATTTTATGAAGTTATCATTACTTTTATGCTAAAGGGGGCCATCAGGATAGCTCAGAGGGTAAAAGAACTTGTTGAGCAAGCCTGAAGTCCCACGTTTATTTCCCAGATGAAAACTGCCCTTTGACCTGGTACTAGTAGTACTAATTTAAATACGCTTTTAACTTTTAAAATTTGGGCTCAGGAGATGGGTCATCAAGTAAACATGCTTGCCATACAAGCCTGACAACCTGAGTTTGATCCCCCTGGTCCCAGAGAAAGGCCTGATGAGGTGTCCTGCAAGAGAAATCCCAGAACACTTGTAGTGAGATGGGCGGCAGCCCTGGACGCTTCCTTTCTGCTAGCTAGCGTTTACAGTACTAGAAGGTACTATGCAGGCTGCTTAGAGAAAGATCTCCTCAATATTCTTGCCTAGCTGTGAACCTTGTGAACTGCAGAAATGACCACCATGGCAATATATGTCCCTGGGTACAATAGTGAAAACGTGTTATGGGGAGAAAGTGCTTTCTGGTTGGATTTAAGGCCTGCAAATCTGGCCAAGAATCCATGGTTGGGGAGCTCAAAGGTCCCAAAGTAAATCTACTAAGATTATTTTACTGAATTGACATAGCAGGACTTTAAATTTGTATATTTCAACCCATAGATTAGTGCATCTCCCAGACCCTGTCAGTGAAGTGTCTGTCTTTGAACAGTGAATGGCGATTAGCTAAGAAACCTGTAACCATTCACGGTGTAGAGAACAAGTGATTATGGGATGCTAAGTCACAAATGGGACATCTATGTCATACACAGCCCCACAGCTATCCCTGGAAGAAGGGGAGGAAACATAAGACTCAGGGGTGGAGGAGGACAAGAATGAAATAATGGCGTCAGGACACGCCAGGACTGCTGCGTTCACGAACTCACAGCAGCTGTGTCTGCCCACACAAGATCTGCACAAAAGGAAGTCAACATTCGACTATGAAGCAGGAAGGGGGTTCACGAGCGCCCACCTGTAACTGAGGTGTTATGGACAGTTGGTGGCTTCTGGGGAAGGAAGAATCGGGATTTCTTTTAAGGGTGTGGCTACTGGTAAGGTGACCAAGCTCGAGTAGATGGCCCTATCCCCAGAGTATTGGGAGAACACAAATTGGAGCCAATGGGCTATGAAAACAAACAAACAAACAAAAAGATAGTACTAGAGCGATGGCTCAGCAGTTACGACTGTGTACTGCTTTTGTAGAAGACCCAAGCTCAAATCCCAGCATTCACAACAGAAAATTGTTCACAATCTCTAACTCCAGCTACAGGGGATCCAACGTCCTCTTCTGGCCTTCTTGGGCACCAGCAGACACATGCAAAAGGCCCCATATACATACATACATATATACATACACACACACACACACACACACACACACACACATATATATATATATATATATATAAAACCTAACAAAATAAAAGGTAAGAAGTTAGCAAGGTAGGAGTGGGTTTGGGAAGAGTTAAGGGGAGGAGTTGAGGGTAAATGTGATCAAAACATTATATGAAATTCTCAAAGAATTAATAAAATTATTAAAAATATAAAACAGCACAAGAAGTATTTCATACAAGTATTTCTCATGAACATAGATGCAAACCTCCATGAAATGTTAGCAGTTTGAATCAGTGTATGAAAAAACATTCATTAACAAGCACAATTTACTCTAGGAATGCAAGACCATTTTACTATTAATTTTTCTTGGATTTACTTATTTATATGTGTGTGCATATTCTACCTGCCTGTATGTATATACACCATTTGCCTGGTGTCCTCAGAGGTCAGCTGAGGGCATCAGATTCCCTGGAAGTGGAGTTCCAGGTGGTTCTGAGCCACTATGTGGGTTCTGGGCATTGAACCCAGATTCTCTGCTGGAGTACCAAGTGCCCATAACTACGGAGCCATCGCTCCAGTCCCTAGTTGGACACTTAAATATGACAAATAAAGCTAGCCTGCTAATGCATCCCTGTAATATAATTAGCACAAAGGAAGCTGTAGCAAGTGGAATACCATAGGTTGGAGGCCAGACTAGGCTACCTTGTGAATTCCAGAACTTCGTCTTCTACAGAGTAAGGCTGTATATGAAAAGAAAGGACAGGAAAAGAAATCCATGAATGAATTTTACTGTATTAGTGGGATAAGAGAAGAGCAGTCACTAAGATGTGTGCCAGAAAGGGGATATGATAATGTGAAAATTCCAGTGATAGAAAAATCAAATAAGAAGGTATGCTAATTTAGGAACATAGGGGAATATTCTCAATTCGATAATACCTATCTGTAAAGAAACAAAGAGCAAAAAACAAATCCTACAGGAAATGCTTCATGGTGAAATGCTAAATACTCTTCTATTCATTTTTATGATTTCACACGAAATAATGGGCCTTATGACATTTTCACAATGGTATATTCTACTTTGCTCACATTGACCCCCATTACCCTCTGCTGTTCCCTGTCCATTGAGTCCCCTTGATGCACATAGAAAGGATCCCTTGTACTTTCAGGTCCTGCATACACACCCTTATCCCATTAACAGTGGAAGGTTGATTCCTCACATGCCAACATATATACACCTATCTTTATTTTTCTCTATTACCCTCTTTTCGCTCCCTTGGCTTTCCCTTCTTCCTTCAAATGCTCTCACTCCTACTTTGATATGTGGTCTAGGTTGTATTGTGACAGAAAACACGTGATAACGAAAAGACAGAAATTTCCTGTCAATATTTTAGAAATGTGGCAGAATGTTACTCCCGATCCTCAATACATGCACACAGCATCATTCTTTAAGCCATAGCTGGTTCAGTCAGGCACAACATGTAGACAGAGGCACGTAGATTGAAAATGAAAAGGGGGAACCCTGAGGGAGGGGCAATTGGGAGGAGGGGAGGATGGGAAAGAATGTGATTACTGTGTGAAATTTTCAAAGAATATTTTTAAAATATATTTCCATACCCCAGGAAAAGTCATCAGCTGGTTGTTAGACATGGCTTTGGCAAAGCTAGAAGATAACTTAGTACAAAAACACCAATAAACTACAAACAAATACACGAAAAGAGAATTTTTAAAAATGACAATAACATTAAAATAAACAAAATATCTGTTAAGAAATTGTTGGCACAGCCCTGAAACATTTGTTTAGAGAAAACTATTAAAATCTTGCTAAGGGAAATTAAATAAAGTATGCTATGCTCAGTGTTCAAAGCACTCCAAAGGATTCCACTCTCTCTAATCATCAAGAAAAGGAAAAAGTTATCACTCAAAGTTCTATAGCAGTGCTTACAACACAAAAGGGCCTACGACATTTGGAAGAGGACAAAGACGGAGAACCCCAGAATTTCACTATCATGCTCCAACACGGAGGTAAGCACCACAGCACGGAGTCACCTTAGGACAGGACACACACACTAGTGAGATCAGAGGCAGGCCACAGACAGCACTACAAAGGCTCCACGGTAATTCTATTAGGAAATGGCACAGAAAAAGTGGATGCCCTGAAGGGGAAAAAAGAAAACAAAGATCAATGTCTAAAACAGATTGCAAGACATAGCCCAAACTCAATCACCATTCTAAGAGTAAACTGCTAAACTTTAAACCCTACGACCTGACAACTGTTCTGCACATTGTACACACTCTCCAGGCCCCCAAATAATTTCCATCATTCACCAGAAGCGGATGCTCAGATATGCGGGTAACCTGCACAGAGCAAACGTCTCAGAGAGAAGAAGTAGGGTCCAGGCTTTCTGGCCTCAGAGGGCCATACCAGACATTGTTCTGGAATTTTATGAACAGTTTGGACCATGCACCTAGGGAGCTCTATGAGAAACCTCACTGTCCTAAGTAAACGGGAGGACCACAGACAGCGCTCGTGAGCACTTTTGTCCATGGAGACCCCACAAACGGGGAACTCACCGTGTACCCGAAGACCTCTGCATTTTCAGTTCAGCGTGCAGAACTTCATTCAGGCTGCTGAGCTGGCCAGAGTGAAGGTGAAATGCAGAGGAAAGAACAGAATGTTCTGGGGGAGGGATGTAGGACTCAGGCCATGCAGCAGAAATGTATCTACTGGTTGAGCACAATGTACTGAACTGAAGCAGGGAGGGACCATGGGCAGGAGCAATGGGGCTTGGTGCCATGGAGGGGCAGGGATTAGGGCTATGCAGGGGACAGGTCTCAGTTCCACAGCCAGCACAGTGGGGACCTCAGCAGAACTGTGGATAAATGTCCTGAGTGGAGTGTCACTCTCTAGGAAGATGATATTCTTTCCCTTCTTCCCACCTCCTGGGCAGGTGAGTTTCATATTCACATGCTCTGGAACATCCTCTAGGGGTATTGGGGTTTGGTCAGGCCAGGGCTCCCAACTTCTCCATCCTCATCACCTCAATCAGTAGTGCAGATACACATCACAGTGCCCACATGGGGTAACTATCAGCAGTCCTGGGGGACTGCAAGCATGAGGTCTCAACTCTCCTTTTCTGACTATGAGAAACCCATAATACTTCCGGGAAGGTATTGACTTTGCTCACAACATGGAGAACTCATTCAATGGCCTAAGAGGAACCGGGAAGGCTGCTCCTCCGAGAAGGTCCTGGAAGAGTCGGTTCCAGAGAGCCCTGGCACGTGTGTCCAAGTCCTTCAGGTGAGGGCTCTGAGCCAGCCTACCTCTCACCACTCAAGCTGCAATCACTCCCTCCCTCTCCCCTAGAGAACACCCTAGCCCTCTCCTCCATTCCCACAGGGCTTCTGAGGATCCACTTGTCTCTCTGTTTCCTCCTCAGGAGAGGACGCCGGACAATCTGAGGCTGAGTCCACTGGGGTCTGAGACTCGGGGCCATGGCCTTCTGCTGCCCAGGCCCTTGCCCTCCTGAGAATCTTGTTCAGTGCGGTTGAAATAAAGGCCTGCATGCTTTCCAATGTTTAGGCTTCGTTATGTTTTATTCATAGTTAGTACTGACATTAACTTAAGATGTGCTGGGGACGATGTCTTGGTGATGGGGGTGGGATATCTTGGAGGGGAGAGCAAGTGTATTTCTGAGTTCTCCAAGGACATCACGTTTCCCTCTGAGGCAAAGATACTTGCTCCTGTCTTTGTAGCAAAGCAGTCTCACTCACAACTGTTTTCTCACAGCTGGCTTCTCTGACCCACATACTTCCATATATCCAGGAGGGGCGTCTTGCAGGCCTCTTCCCTTGTAGTCTCTGCAGACTTCATAGCTGAGAGGTCTTGAGCAGAGATTATGGGGGAGGGACGCATACACAAAGAATCTGTGGAGCCTTTAAAAGGGCTTTAGACATTGTGCTCACAAACACTACCCAGGCACCCACAGCTCCTCAGGACAAGACAGGGGCCAAAAAACAGCCTTGTTTGTCTCTACTACACAAGGTCACTCTCCACGTTATGAGGGTTTCTTGTCTTCCTAGGGAGACCCTGAAAGGTACTGAAACATTTATCCCAGGGCAAGGCTGCAAGTGAGGATGAAACACAACTCATCTTTACCCTTAGGCAGTTTTACCGACTTATAAAATGCATTTTCGCTACAGGAGGACATAAATAGGACACAGAAAAACACAAATACCCCTCCCCTTTCAAATGACAGTCTCCTGTATGCTTCAAACTAATGGAGTGAAAAAAATGCTTGACCAGGACCAGCTGTGAGAGACCATTGTCCTTCCTTGCTGAGAAGGGTGAGTCCTTCCTTGATGAGAGAAGGAGGGGCTTCTCAGAGACCAGAAACTGTACAGGGAGACAACAGAATTTCGAGTCTCAAGACCCTCTTCTCCACTTCTGTAGGACAGCCAGGGTGGGACCCACAGATAGAGAATAGTTGGAGTTTGTATTAGTTATGTTTTTCATTGTTTTCAAAAATAGCTCACAGAAAAAAATATATTTGAGCTCACAAATTAAAAGGGTCTAATCCAGGCTAAAGGGGAATGTGGCAGTGTTCAAAGTGGCAGGAGCAGGCAGCCGAGACTCCACAACTGGGAAAAACAGAATGCATGCAGGAGAGGACACTGGCAATTGCTTTTTCATTTTTATTCAACCCTGGATCCCTGTCCATGTACGGATGCAGTCCACACTCACGGGAAGTCCTTCTATCCACACATAAATGTTTCTGGAAACATCCTCCTAGACATGGCCGGAGATGTGTCTCCCAGTTGATTCCAAATCCAGTCCCATCAAAAGTACTGACTAACCATCACCAAGTAGCTAATCCCAGTGTGATCAATGACTTAGAAGTGATCTTTCTGTGGCAGGTCTGATGGGCTGAGCATCATCTCTCCCCACAAGTTTTCTGTCTACTGAATTCGGTTCTGTGATATTGGTTTCCAATAACCCCATACAATTAAAGAAAGCTGGGGAGAAGGGGCCTGTTTCAACCCATGTCTTAGGGTCCTAAAATTGATTGAAGACAGACAGCAAGTCAAGGCAGGAACTGAAGCAGAGGCCATAGAAAAGGCTGATTGCTGCTGAGCTTTTATGGTTTTCTCGGGCAGAAGCAGAGGTGGGATAAAGGCATCTGGACAGATGCCGAAGAAGCCTTCACATCGGCCCATCTTACCAGACACAGACCCATCTCTTGCCCAACACCTCCCAAGCTGACTCTAACCATGGCCATAGAACTAGCTGCCCACTGCCTACACAGGGTTCACTGGGATATTTAGAACTACATTTTGTTTTCCCAATGATGTACTTCTGCTGGTGATCTCAGCTCTTGACAAAATCACCTATCATGGTTCTTTTAGGTCAGCAATCCTCAACCTGTGCATCTCGACTCCTTTGAGGTTTCATAGCAAATATTCTACATACTGCATATTTACATTATGATTCATAACAGCAGCAAACTTGGAGTTATGAAGTAGAAAATAATTTTATGGTTGGGGTCACCACCAGATGAGGAACTCTACTAAGGGATTACAACAAAAGGAAGGTTGAGACACACAGTACTACGCTTTGGTGGCCCTGTGTCCTGCCTCCCACTCTACACAACTACAGAGTCCCGACTTCCCAGGAGAAGATACTTGCCACTGCCCACCCCTAGTCACAAGTGACTCTCTGTACTCTCTCCAAGAACACTCTCTTCTCCTAGCCTGTGAACTAGGGCATGGGCAGTGCAAGTGTTGGCACTTCTTAGAGCTCAGAACTTATGGAGTTTGACCCCTGGGTTCTCACAGCTGTGTCAATGTGTCCCCACCCCCAGTATTCTCAAAAATAAAAAGTCTCAAAATAAACATTGTATGCAAGTAGGGTTTCCAAGTATGTGAACCATTGTTACATGACTACCACCATCAAGCTAAATCCCATCAGTCACCCTCCAGAGCCACTATTATTCTTCTTTGGAGAAAGCATTTAAGATTTTCCACCATACATATTTCGCATACACAGTGAAGCCATAAACACATAGATGGTGAACATACATGTTTGATATATACCTAAATGTATAATTTTGTATCATATAGAAACATAAAGTAGAAAGTGTTGAAATGATAAAATAAGTTTTGGAGAGCTAGCCCAGACTATTATGCACTCAGAGATCACATTTACAACCTATAACTATACATACTTCAAAGCAGGATAACAAGGTATAGTACATATTATATACTTAAAATAAGAAATAAGTTTGTGCCGTTTGGCTATAATTTCCTCCTCAATATTCGCATTTTCATCTCTATTCTGTCCCCAGGTCACTGGTAACCACTATTGTATGCTTTCCTTTTCTTTGGAAATCAGGTAACAGATTATTTGTGGTTCTTTTTCTTTTTATTCTCCCTGTACCCATGTTGTTGTAAACAACAGTCAACCCTTGGGCCTGCCAAGATTTCTGTCTCTGTTCAATGTTTTATTTCGTGTGTTCATACGTCTGTGTGCATAGAGAGGAGGAGTGGTTTTTACAGAGCCTGTGGATTGAATGTAGTCTTTGCACTTGGCAACTAAATACTCTCTCAATTGGCTAAATTCCCAGTCCATTTTAAAACTGAAGGAAATGCAACTGTATCTCACTAATTTGCACAATATTTGTACTTTAGCTCATTCTGTAGCCCAGGCAAGTCATCAACTTATTATCCTCCTGGCACAGCCTTCCAAGTACCTATAATTGCAGGTTTTGCCCCCAGATCCAGCTATATTCTTGATGTATTTATCCACTAACAGACATTTAGATTATGTCTCTAGGATGGGTCATGTAGGTCATGCCTCAGTCAGTGTGGGAATTCAGATATTTTTGGAGCACTGACTTTAGGGCTTTGGGATATACCCCCAGTAAAGGTACAGCTAAAATGATAGTAGTTCTAACGTTAATGTCTGGAGACACATGCTCAGTGTTTTCAATAGCTGCTGTACCAATTCACACTTTAACAATCTTGTACAAGGGGTAACTCTGCTCCTTGTTGGCTCTAATTCCCATCTCTGATGGTAAGCCCAGCACAAAAGGTGAGATGATCTCTCACTGCAAATTTGATTCCCATACTCCTGATGATTATTGCCAAGCACCTTTGTCCCTATCTGTTGGCCATTTGTACATCTCCTTTCAACAATGTCTACACAGGTCCTCAGTCACTTTTCAAACAGGGATATCTGTAGGTTTCCTTTGCTATTGAGTTCTGTGTCTTTCTTATATTTTAGGATATTTATTGCTCTTTTATGCCTAAATGAAGTCCTGATATAATTCACAGAACCTAGAGGGCAGAGAGGAGGAATGTGTGTTGGCTAAATGGTTGCCTTGGGGATAGCACAGCCTTTTCACCTCAGCTGAAATCACACGATTCTCCAGCCATCAACACTTGCTGCTGCACTGAAAACTTTATTTAGTGAAACAGGCCTGGAGAGGCAGCGAAGTAACGGTCTAAGTAACAGTCACAGTCAGTGGCAAATCTGGCCCTGGCCCCCATGTCTCTCAAGGATCACACAGCATTCTGTCCATCACACCTATTCTGGGGCCCCTTCTGTGATGTTCTCTCTCATGGGGTTTGCTGAGAGTCAGACACTTGTGAGGATGTGGGCACAGTAGATCATGCTGTTTCTAACAGTGACTTGGGAGTGGTGGTAATGCTTGGGGACCTTCAATTGCTTGGGCTTCGCTTGGTTGCCTTGAGACTGAGAGTGCTTTTTAGATACATTGTCACTATACCCAGCACTGTAACTGTGATGTTGTAAATGCCTATGACGTCCACAGGCTCATCTGTTTGAATATTTGGTTTCAGTTGGTGGGACCGTTTGTGAAGCATTAGGAGATATGGACTTGGTCGATATCTGTGTCCCTAGGAGTGGGCTTGGAGGTTTCAAAAGTCCACACCACACCATAGGGCCAGCTCTGGCTCTCTCACCATTCTGGTTGTTGACTCAACATGTAAGTTTGTAGCTACTGCTCCAGCACCATGGCTGCCTGCGTGTTATCTTGTACCGGCGTGTACTCACGGAGCTTACCCAATGTTAATGCTGATCCTTGATGGGTTGCAATTGGTTTCCATCCATCAGTATTCAAGATATCCAGGGTCCCTCAGATCCTTTGAAGGTGAGTGACTTCCTGTGGAGATAAGAAAAGAACCCTGCCCCCGAACTATAGGTCTCCTACCATCAGTATGTTCTCCATCCTTGTGAAGGAATTGTTATTTTTCTTTTCCGAGGGGCTTCTCCTCTTCAAACCGAACCTTTATTAACTTTGATGGTATCCACGATTTTTCTTCTCCTGTGGAGATAAGAGCAAAACCCCTTCCCCAACACAGCACATCCCCTGGCTTCCATTGTGAGGTCAACACATCCTTGAAATAAATTGGTTGATTTAACTCAATAGACTTTTCCATTATCCAATGTCTTTCTGCAGCCATCGTCCCCTTCTCATTAGCGTTGAGAAAATTCAAGGTTAGTAAAGCATTATGTAATCTATTTCTGGGGGTATTTTCCACCCCCTTTTGTTTGTTCAACATATCCTTTAGAGTCCTATTTGATCTTTCAATGACTGCTTGACCTGTAGGATTGTAGCGTATACCTGTAACGTGCTTAATGTTGTAATAAGCAAAAAACCGTTTCATTTTCCTAGAGACATAAGCTGGACCATTATCCGTCTTTATTTGTGCAGGTATACCCATGATGGCCATAACTTCTAATAAGTGAGTGATTACTGAATCGGCCTTTTCAGAGCTTAAAGCAGTTGCCCATTGGAATCCTGGATAAGTGTCAATGGTATGGTGTACATATTTTAATTTTCCAAATTCTGAGAAGTGGAACACATCCATCTGCCAGATTTCATTCCTTTTAGTGTCCTTTGGGTTAGTCCCTGCAGGCAGTGGTGCTTGGTTATAGAAAGAGCAAGTAGGGCATTTCTTTACAATCTCCTTATCTTGTTGCCATGTAATGGAAAACTCTTTCTTCAAGCCTTTGCTATTGACATGATGCTTTTCATGAAATTCGGAAGCCTGCAGCACATTACCAATCAATAACTGATTGATATCTGCATTGCCTTGTGCTAAAGGACCTGGCAGACCCGTATGGGATCGGATGTGTGTTATATACATAGGGCAAAGTCTGTTCCTGATCATTTCTTGTACCTGGATAAACAATAAGGTTAGTTCAGTAACATCAGGTATGAATTCAGCAGTTTCAATATGTAAGATAACTCTTTCTGCATATTGTGAGTCAGTAATAATGTTAAGAGGTTCCTTAAAATCCCTTAGCACCATAAAAATGGCAAATAACTCTGCCTTTTGGACAGAATCGTAAGGACTTTGTTCCAACTTACTCAAGTCTTCTGATTTGTAGCCTGCCTTCCCCAATTTATTAGCATCAGTATAAAACGTGTGGGCTCCAGTTATTGGAGCATCACGGACTATTCGAGGAAGAATCCAAGAAGTTCTCTTTATAAAGTTAAGCATTTGCTTTTTGGATAGTTGTTATTAATTTCTCCTAAAAAGTTAGCACAAGCTCTTTGCCATGGTTCGTTATCTTCCCATAATTTTCGTATCTCATCAGCGGTGAAAGGCACTATGATTTCTCCTGGGTCCATGCCTGCTAGTTGACGAAGTCTCAATTTGCCTTTTATGATTAGTTCAGAAACCTTTTCCACATAGGTTTTTAATTTCTTACTTGGCTTATGAGGTAGAAAGATCCATTCTAAGATAATATCATCTCTTTGCATTAAAATTTCTGTAGGAGAAATTTTTGAAGGCAATATGACGAGAATACAACTGAGTTCTGGATTCACACTATCCACATGTGCTTCCTGCAATCATTCTTCAACCATTGTCAGTTATTTTTCTGCCTCAGCTGTTAATCCTCTGGGACTGTTTAGGTCTCTTTCCCCATCTAAGGTTTTGTTTAAGTGAATTATCATATCAGGTGTTATCCCAACAGCCGGTCAAAGGCTGGAAATGTCTCCCAACAACCTTTGAAAGTCATTAAGAGTTTGCAGTTGATCTCTCCTAATTTGTGCCTTTTGTGTCTTAATTTTTTTGCAAACCTATTCTATAACCTAGATAATCAACAGAATCTCCTCTCTGAATCTTTTCAGGAGCAATCTGTAATCCCCATTTAGGTAGAACTATTGTCACCTCTTCAAACAGTCTTTCTAAGGTATCCACGTTTGATTCAGACAATAAGATGTCATCCACATAATGATAGATGATAGATTTGGGAAACATCTTGCGTATTATTTGTAATGGTTGATTTACAAAATATTGGCACAGGGTGGGGGAGTTCAACATGCCCTGTGGGAGGACGGTCCACTGGTATCTCTTGGTAGGTTGAGAGTTATTATAAGTAGGCACTGTGAAGGCAAACTTTTCTCTATCTTTTTCTTGTAAAGGTATGGTGAAGAAACAGTCCTTCAAATCAATAACTATGAGAGGCCATACTTTTGGTAATAAAGAAGGCAGAGGAAGTCCAGATTGCAGAGAGCCCATAGGTTGAAAATCTTGTTAATAGCTCTGAGGTCTGTCACCATTCTCCATTTACCAGATTTTTTCTTAACCACAAATACAGGAGAATTCCAAGGGCTGGTAGATTCTTCTATATGCTGAGCATCCAATTGCTCTTGTACTAGCTGTTCTAAAGCTTGCAACTTTTCCTCAGATAAAGGCCATTGTTTTGTCCATATTGGTTTCTCAATCAACCATTTTAGAGGTAGGGCCGTTGGTGATTCTGGAGGGGCATCCATTGGTTTGTGTTCTTGTACAGCCCGAATGGCTGGTTTTCGCCATCTGTAATACCTTTTGATGTTTTGTTTTGAAATATATTCTCTAGAGGCAGCAGGAATGTTAATGTGAGTATTCCATTGCTGCAATAAGTCACGGCCCCATAAATTTACTGCAATATTAGCTACATATGGCCTTAATTTTCCTATTTGTCCTTCTGGTCCTATGCATTTAACCCATCTCGTGCTTTGTCTTACTGGAGACAGGGTCCCAATTCCCAAGAGTCGAACATTTATATCCTGTAGTGGCCAATACGGATGCCAAGATTCTGGAGTAATGATACTAACATCCGCTCCTGTGTCCAGCAGGCCAGTAATGAAAATGCCATTTACACACACTGTTAATTTCAGTCTTTGATCACTTATAGAAGTTTGCCAAAATACACGTAATTCATCTTTTGGGCTATTTTTGCTTCCAACAGCAGACATGGGGATTTCTAATTGTCCTGACAAGGCATGTTCTCCGTTGTAATGGGAAATGACTGGACCACGTTCGCCATGGGGGCCTGCAAGAGGCCCCCCATACTGTTTCCAGCCTGCAGCGGATTTCCTTGCCTATCTCTTGATGATCTGCATTCACTGTCCCAGTGCCTACCTTTCCCACATCTCCTACATAACCCTGAAGGCTGAGGCCTCCTATTCCTGTTATTCCTGGAAAACGCATTATTATTATTATTTCTGTAAATCCTTTGTCTGCAATTCTGTTTCATATGTCCCATTCTGCCACAGTTAAAGCATTTGGTATTTTGATGTCTCCTTTTACCGTTGGCAATGGCTTCTTCTACCCAGGTCTCGGTGTGAAACTCAGCCGATTCAATATTCATTGTATGTAAGACCCATTCCTCCAGGGGTGCTGATCTGATCTTTAGAGGCGTCAAAACCCTTTTGCACTCTACATTGGCATTCTCATAAGCCAAGGACTCAATTATTACCTGCCTTGCTTCTGGGTCAGATATCCCTATTTGTACAGCTTTAGTTAGTCTATGTAAAAAGTCAACAAATCGTTCTCTCAGCTCTGTTTAACTCTGATATATGATTCCGTTCTCTGTCTTGGGACTTGAACCCTGTCCCAAGCCTTCAAGGCTGCGGTAGTACATATGGATAGAGTGTGTTCATCATAATTAGCTTGTTCTAAAGGATCAGAATAAAGTCCTTCACCCATAATTTGATCAAGGGTGATGTCAACTCCCTTTGATCTTTCCTGCTGTTCTAAAAGCCTAGCCTCTTGTCTAAACATACACTTCCAGCTCAATGAGGTCTGTTCTCTAGAACGGCTGAGACTAGGTCCAACCAGTCCCTTGGTGTGGGGTTCATGGTTATGGACCAAGACTTTAGCATCTCCTTAACAAAGGAGCTATGTATCCCAAAATTTATAACAGCTTGTTTAATTTCTTTCAGATCATTCATACGGATGGTTTCCCATGTATATTCCTTGGTGACCTTAGGGTTTTTAGAACCAGTCACCTTTTCTGTAGTTAATACTGGGAATATAGGCAGGGTTCTGTTAAAGCTATCCCGGAGAGTTCTATTTATCGATGGGGTTGGGACTTTCTTTTGTACTATTTGCTCCTGTTCATGAGAGTCCATAATTTCCTCCATCTTTTCAAATCTATTTACCATTGCCTTCTGCAATGCCTCAATCTCTTGTCCAGTATGATGTTCCAAGGCTTTCATAGAGGATTCAAAGGTATGAAGTTTGTCCAACACCGACAATGTCTCATCCTTGGACAGAATTTTTATGGCATGAATGGTGCCATCTTGTATCGAAATTCTGTCCAGTAATTTTTCATAGCCCTTTGATAAAGTCTTGTTAATACATTCAACGGTTCGACTCTTCTCAGATAATGCTTCAGTTCCTACCGACAGGGCTTGCAACTTATGATTCAAATCAGCTGTTCCTGCCTCCATATCTTGCATTTTCCTCTCAAGTGATAAAGTCATCTCAGAGAAAGATCTGTTATTCCTTTCCTCATGAGATTCAAACTTCTCCTCAAAAGCTTCAAACCGTTTACAAAACTCTTGCATATTTTTCTCAATTGACAAAGCCCTCTCAGAGGTAACTCTATTATTCCTTTCCTCGAGAGCTGCAATTGTCTTTTCAAGCTGTTTATTAGTGTTTTCCAAACCAGTTATATCCTTGTTTAGTTTTTTAACTCCTGCCTGTAAGGACTCTATCACTTTTCTATCTTCCAACCACGTTGTAATGAAAAAAATAAAAATAAAGAAGATACCAAGCCATGTAAATATCCATCCAAAGGAAACCACATCTGTATTGCTCAAAAATTCAGTCATCGTGTAATTAAACAAATTATAGAATCCTTTAATAGTGATATTATCAGACATTTTCAATCTGAATGCTTAATTTCAATCAAATGAAAAATTACCTGTAATTACCGCTGTCTGCCAATAGACGGCGCAGTGCACCTAGGTTCACGTGTTTTGGGGGAACCAAAGATGGCGTCGCGCGCAGAGCACAGTAGCTGGGGAAGCGGCGGCGATGATTAGCTAGCTTAAAATCAATGTTGTATCTCTGCAAAAGCTGCACAAACAGCTGGCGGGCGAGCGGGCAGCAATCTGCTAGCTTAATATCAACGTTGAATCTCTGCAAGAGCTTCACAAACAGTTTGGCGGGCGACCCGGCGCCCTGGGCGGGGGAGAGGGGCCTCGCGCGCGGGACTCCCAACGGCCGGCGGCTAGACGGGGCTTTAAGCAAACAAGGGGGAACAGCTCCTGGGCGGAGCAAAGCGGCAGGCCGGGCGCCGTTCAATCTGCTGAATTAGAATTGATCCGGTTCAGCCCACCTGCGAATTGCGAGTAGAAATCTGCCAACAGCAGCAGACTGTGGGGTACGGGTGGTCTCCGGCGGCTACTGCCACCGGGGTTCTGCCCCACATGGAGGGCGCCAAGTGTACCGGCGTGTACCGGCATGTCCCGGAGGTCGGAGGGGTTTGGAAATAACAAAAATAGTCCTTTTATAATAAATCAGTTTTAATAAAAGGAGAAAATAAGGGAACTTACAGAACCGAGGGTCCAGCGAAGTAGAAGGTAACGCGGGGGACAGGAACAGGGCTCCTTCCAGGGCCCCGGTTTTTTTAAGGGTACCCTACTCCCCTGGGGCATCCACGCCCCTGAACGCAGGGATTGGGCCAGCTGCCCAAACATTATCTGCTCAGAACCATGTCTACCTGCCTGTGACCAGGATCCCTGCCATGATGCTGAGGACTTTACCTATGAAACTGAAAACAAACACCAAAGAAAATGTTTCTTTCTCTCATAAGTTGCTTTGGTTATGATGTCTCCTCACAACAATAGAGAAGTGACTAAGATCTTAAACTCACTATGTATCCCATGTTGTCTTCAAACTTAGAAAACTCCAGATTCATTTTCCCGTAACAACGTGGCAGGCATGTGCCCAAACACCAGTTCATGTCAATCTATAATTCTGTGTGATTTCTTCTGTCTACACCAGAGAGCAAGTAGGTGTGGTGCAGAATTAGTGATGGGGAACAGTCTGTCATGGCCCCAGGTACTTGCATAGCATTAGGGCCGGCATACACACATTGAGATACCTGTTAGATTCTGGAGGGGAAATCCCTGAAGCCTCATGGATGCTTTATTTCCAGCAGAACATCCAGATAAATCTTGTCAGCCTCATGAGGCTATTATGAGCATGAAAGAAACTTCCACTATGCCAGTGAATAGGAAATTATCCAAAGAATCTGAAGAAATAGATAGCAAACAGAAAAATGAGCCTGAGAGCAACACAGTCTTCATTTCAACCATGCAGAAGAAACACAAGGGAGCACACTGAGAACTCTGATGGCGAAAGTGAAATAATGAACAAACAAATGAACAAAAAGGAATAACCTACAATGGAAGGGAACATCAACGATTTGAGAATGGCAGATATGGAAATGAAATGGCCATCTCAAAAGGAGTAAGCATACAATGTCACGAGTCAGAATGGAAACAGAATAGAAATCAGCTGCCTGTATCCTGATGTAAAATGAGAAATATTACAAACTCTAAGAATTCCAGCTAGTAACATACACTGTAGGCAGGTACTAGTTCAGATGCTCTTGGAAACAGCAGCCAGCAAGGATACCTCTATTTTGAAATGTTTGCACATGGTGTACATCAAATTCTTTCTCCTCCTACTGCAGATCAGAACCATATATTACATTGGTTGTGTTGGTGTATGCCTCTATCCTCAGCATAGGGAGGCTGGGAGAGAAGGATTCTGAGTTCAAGGCCAGTCTGGGTTAGAGAAGGAGGCACTCTTCACAAGAGTTACAGCAAGTCAACGAGCTGCTTCTGACAGACATCATTGTTCTGGATCTGAGATGTCATGGTCTCAAGCCCAAGCATGTTCTAACAAGGTTTTCTCCAGTTCTGCTACATGCTAGACCAGAGCATTCTCAAGATCAGGACCATGGAGACATCCTCAGACATGCTGCCCCTTTTCAAGACTCAAAAGCTAGGTAGTTCTCTTCTATCAGGTGTGGTTAGTGAAGATTTTCCCCCATTCTGCATGATGTCTTTTCAGTGGATTAACTGCTCCCTTTGCTGCTGGCCTCATTTGCTAAACAAGCACAGGTCTTTTCAGAAAATCCTTGTCTGTGATGCTATCTGCCTATAGCATTATCAGGGTTTCAGGTCTTACAGTAAACCTAGTCAGTCACTTGCCATGGATTTCTCCACAGAGAAGTGGGGATCTAGCCTTATTCTTCTGCATTCGGAGTGTAGCATTTTAAGTTAAGTAAGTCAGACAGATAAATCTTGCATGTTTTCTCACACTTGAGAATTCTAAGCATTATGTGTATGTGTGTGTGTGTGTGTGTATATATATACGTATATATATATGTATATATATATATATACATATACATATATATATATATAATCTTGGATGTCAAAATGACATCAAAGAAGAAGTGAAACAATTTAGAAGAAATTGAGGTGCTTGCCATAAGTTGGAGGAGAACAGAAGGATGAGTAGTGGTTGTGGAGGCAAGCTTCCTCCTATACTTGAATGACACTGTCAGCATAAAACTCAGTTCTATGTACAACCAATAAACACCAGTTACTAAAGAAAGGGTGTGACAGCATGTTGAGTACATCAAAGAGAAAATGATTTTCAGCTCTAGGCTTTAGGTTCGTGTGATACACTTCCTGCCTCTTTGCTTCCCTCTGTAGCCTCTTGGCTGGCACCAATTCATGGAAGAGAAACCTCGAGTCTGATTACAGATCCATGTTTGGTCTTGGGCTTTAGTCTCGGAGAGCTTATAGCCCATTTAAGATACAGGAAGAGTCTTCCCTATCTGTTTGCTAAAATTGTCAACATGTGGATGGAGCTGGAAACTAGAAAGATGACTGACAAGTGACAGTATTTTTCTTTTGGTAAATGTGATGTTAACAGTCTGTAACTCACCCTTCTTCCAAGTCTTAAGCCTTAGATAAACATTTCTAGAGGACTCTAAATGGTAGGGAAAAACGCTTTCAATAAGTGATTTCACCATTGGCCTTGGTGTAGTATGCTTGATTAGAATGGACTTGGGGGAGAAGGGAGGACAGGACTAGAAACAGATATACAAGTCAGTGAGGCATCCCAAGGTTTAAAGGAGTGAGGGAAATGTATCAAGTGCTTGGCCAGCATGTACTTATCTGCAGAAGGGGCAGTGGAAAACTGGGACAGGGACACAAAGATAGAATTCACAGAAAGGACCGGATCTCAGCCTTCACAAGCACAACAGGATTAAGGGGATTGCACTCCTCTGACACTAACTCCTTTCCTACACCAAATGCACAGCACACTTCTGGAAGAATCTGAATGTCTCTACCTGCTGTGGCTGAGACAGGACCTTCCTGTATGAGGAAAACTGTGGCTGTCTGGAGACCTTCCTTGCAGGGGAAAGGGTGGGGTCCTAGCTTGACAGTGAAGGTGGCTGGATCACCATTTCTTCCCCATGATAAGCAAACTCAAAAACATGTGGAGTCTCTTTTCCCTCCAGTGTGATTGACCACTGCCCACAAAAAGCTAGTGACCCAGGTCTCTGGATGGCACTGCTCTATGAAATGAATATAGATATGGGCTGGCTGTGATGGCCCATATCAGTAGGATATGTTGAAGTCACTGGGTCCCAGGGATCATGAATACAGCCCTGGACCCACTGTACCCACATAAACCTCCCAATCAGCACTTGGTAAAAGGCAGAAAATGTGAAAGCAGGCTTTGATGGCTCTCTTGAAGAAGACTGATGCTGCTTAAAACATTGGATTTTCTATTAACCATTGTAGTCTCCCTTTTCAGAGGAATTCCTTTTTTCTCTTTATCTTTGTTTCAAGACAAGGCCTTGAACCCACACTGCCAAAGACATCACTATCATGTCCTTGAGTTTCTGAACCTCCACTACCACCTTCTGAGTCCTAGGTTTATAGATACTTGTAACCACAGTCTCTGCCTCTCTCATAGCAGCAAGCCTAACTGTCTCCACTTATGTCCCAAGAGAACCGTAGCCCATGTGTCAATTCCTCAAGGTGCTCAAGGACCAACTGTCCCTCTTTTCTCCTTCTCAACAGACACACACAGAATCTCAAAGGTCAACAGTGCCACAGACATGACTCCCAGATGATGACCAAGTTCTGTCTGCTCCTCCAGTCCTTATTTTCCAAGTTTCCCAACTGCTAAGCACACTTCTGTTATTTGGCTTTATAATAGTTTTTGGTCCTCCTATCATCTCCTCAGTATATGGTTTGTGTGTTTCGGTGAAGGTGACAGTAAGTAACTTTGTGACATAAAGGAAACCAAATATCAAATTTTTTATTTTATCAAGAATAGTCATCTCCATCAGGGACTGAGTATTTCTAGTGCTGAGCAAGAGGGATGTGAGCTGAAGGCTGTGTAGCTGGGTCAAAAGGAGCCACAATGTCCCAGAAACCACATTTAGGGCTTAGAGGGGAGTGATAACTCATATTCTGAGAACAATGACATCACCCAACAGAGTTCCATGATTTATCACATCTGATTGTTTATGTCACAATGTGTCACCCTGTCTATATCTGCTTTGGAAGAGAATTAGTAAAATTACAACACAGCGTGAGCTCCCTCTGTGCCCGGGTGATGAGAAAATCCCCAGCATCCACACTACTGGCACAAAAACTGGTTGGATCTTGGCGAAGGTTCTGATTAGGGATTTTGACTCACTGGGTACTGGAAATCATACCAAATGAATGTGTTGGGCTGATGGGATTGCCTTTAGTTCAACAAGGCCCTCACAATGATGCACTAGGCTGTATAATGAAGTGTGCAGTGGCCATGGGACCTCCACTTGGTCTTGTGGTTTCCATTTTTAGAATACTTTTCAGGGCAACACCTCAACTCCTCAGAAAGAAACACAGAAAATAACATGGGAACCTCACTGGTTACCTAATTTTGTGTTGCTCTAAATGCTGCTGCTTTCCCTGAAATTGTCCCTAAGTGTTAGGAATGCATTCAGTGTTCTCAAATATACATTTAATCCCTTCCTCCTTCTTTGAACAGGTCCCCCTACCATGTTTCATTACTGCATTTTCCAAACAGTGCAGAAACTTGTGGTAAGCACACATCTAGCACAGCCCTCAGTGACAACCTCTTTCCAGGCACTTGTGTCCTAATGCAATGGGCCCAACCCAATGCCATGCTTCTAGCCAACAACTTTTGGAAACTATAGAAGTCACAAGACTAAGCCTCCCCTAACAGGCAAACTTCCTCCCTCCAGTACTAACTGCACATGTCCCTGTGGAGATGAACACCTTACAATGAGTTGGTGCAGTCATACATCTAACAGACAGAAAAAGGCTAAGGCCCTCATGCTGCAGCCATTAGGAACTGGATCCTGTCAACCCCTGGCTCACCTTCAGTCAACCTATGAGATCACAATCCTTGGCCATCTGATACCTTGATTACAAGTAGATACCAGAAAGGAAGAAAAGTGGAGGACCTAGACAAGTCATGCAGAATCTCTGATCCAAGAAACTCTGGGAGAATAACTATTCTGTAATGCTGGTATATTTGGTGAGGTATACTACATGTCAGTCACTAATGCTGAAGATAACAGGACTACCTGAGGGCTGGGACTGTGGGCAAGTAACAAAGGGCCTGTGTCAGACTGAGAGAGTTTCGTGTGGCTCAGAGGACACAGGGTGTGCACACCTCTCAGTCAGACTCAGGGTCAAGTCCCAGGTTTGGTATGAGTCATCTCTGTGACTTTGAACAGATAATGAGATGCCCTGGACTGGGTCAGTTCTTCCATGAACTTGACTGACACTACCTAGCAAGACTGGTTGAAATCCACACAACTCAACTATCTAAGGATGGATGTGGGATCTTCATGGCACTTAGAAAATGCTAGGTTCCACTGATCAGGTAGGTGAACTGGTACCCAATGTCCACTTCTCAGGTGATCTCCTACTGACTCAGGAGGCCTCTGGTACACCAAAAGTAACTGTAGGTAACGATATCTCCAGGAGGTAGACCAAAAGCCTCTGTTCTCCTGGAAGGGAAGCCGATCAGACAGGATACATCTCTCAACATTTGTGCTCTGAGGAAGAGAAAGGGAGCCTTATCAGAACACAGACTGGGGCCCTATGGCTTGGACCGAAAACCAGACATGCCCTTCCTCACCCTCTAAACTCCTTGCCTCCCCTGTATCCTTCCTCTCATTCCCCCCCTGAAATCTCACTGTTCTCCCAGACTTCCTGTCTCTGGGACCTGACCCCATAATTCTGCTTCTTGTGGTTTCCATATGACCTGGGAACTCTGCCGTTTTCTGAGGCCACCTGGTGAATGGATTAAGTACTATCAATGTTATGATTATATGACTCCTTGAGGCTCTCCCAGGCCACAGACGACATGATCTGTGCACTGCCACTTGGGTAGCCACTCAGGTATGCATTGATTTAGCCTTTCTGTCATGACCTAGAGATGGTTCATTAAGAAAGCCCAATATCCACACGGCTGGATACATTCCTAACCAGCTTGTGGAGGCCTCTCTGTCCATCAGGCATTTCCAAATGAAAGGATTCTATAAGAGACTTTACCTCTCACTCCACACACCATCAATCCATCTTTGGGATTCTACACAAGGGTCTCTAGTGTGCCTTCAATGGACACAGAGATCTTCCAATTCTTGTCTCCCTAGGGGCCTTGGCTCTTACAGTTCCCTCTACACCCACCCTTTCCCTACAAAGACTTTCATTTGCTTTCTGGGTCTGTGATGCTTTCAATTAGCTGCAGGCCAAAGATCTTCCCAGCACATAGCACAAAAACAATTGTTCTCTGGAAAGGGGGCAGATCAGATTGGATACATTTGCAAGCAATTCTGAGTGGTTGGAGGAACTTATCAAAAGCAGAATGAGGCCACAATGCTGATGCTGAGAGCAAGTGTTTCTCTATCTCCCCCTGGAAGCCTGTCTTCTGTCCTGCCTTTCCATCCCTGTTTCTTTTCCTATTCCTTCCCGATTCCCCTGCCATCCCCTTCTTTCTTCCCACAGCACTACACATATGAGGATACTTACTGCTTCTGCTCTGCTTGTGAGTACATGCATTAGTGAAATTTCAGACAGATTGTAATCACTCATTCATATTAATCAATCCCACAATAGGAGATTCCTTTAACATGAGAACCTCTTAAATCTTTTACATTCTATCAAAAGCTAAAGATCTTTAACATACGCAATAAATCCCAACAGTTACGGGGTATGTCAAACTTTTTTCAGCATTACAAATATCATTAGGTGAATACCATACTTCTCAGAATTATTGGTCAATACCAAATTTTCCTAATAACATCAGGTCAGTACCATACTTAGCAGCATTATTGGTCAATACCAACTTTTCTCAACATCTTATAGGTATTTACAAATACTATCGGGTCTTCTGTATCATTCAGAATGTCTAGCAGACACTCATGAAGCAGCAACCCTGAATGATCTTCTCTCAATTAGGTGAGTTTCAGCAGTCATTTCTCTGTGGATCCTGCATGTCCAGTTCATCTCACAAACTCCATAAAGAGCCTCTTCAATGCCCATCTTCCTCTTGAAGAAGACAAGGAGTGTGTCACTGTCATGAAAAGTCCTAAGTTCTTAAAACACTTTAAGTGCCATATTCTGAAGGACTCTGAAAGATTTGAAGAATAACTATCTCACTGAAATATATCTCTACATTTAAATATTCTAAGTAACGTGACTACAAGCTTGACTATTATAGATTGCTACTTATTAATCTATATTTCTTAATTAAACATTACATTTTTAAATGAAATACACAAATACAAAACCTTAAACAAGAGCAGAAATAACATATAACAAGCTTGACCTTAAATTTGTATCAATAAACCTAGATCCATACCAATGCAAAAAATCCATCTCTATAGCATATCCCCCTTTAAATGCAAATAAACATTTATAGACAATATTTGGGAATATGGGCATAGTATTTTCCATTCTGTTTCCTGCTGATTGGGAGCACTGTTAATCAGGTCTTTAATGGTGTATCCTGTATGTTAGATTCAACTCAGTCAGCACTTGGCCAAAGTAGTTTTTTGAGGGTGTTCAAGACAACCTTTCATGGAGAAGTGATCCATTCAACCGTATTGATCTAGAAGTAATCCACATATTCTCATTTTCTGTAATAACAAAAGAAGAACCTCATTTCTATAACAACATATCCTTAGACTCAAGTTTGGAAGTCATGATACTTTTAAAATACACATGCTTGTTTAGCTAAGTAGCCCATACAATGAAAGATCTCTCTGTACTAACCTCATTCACAATCAAAAAAATTTAAAGATAACACAGTCATTTACATATTCCTGACACTCTCTTAATTTTCCATTATTACATGGCTTATTTTTCTTTACTCCTTATAATGTATGATTGACTACCTGTAGTCTGTCTCTTTAAAGACTTTACCCTTTTTAAAAAACATTAACTTCATTTTATGACTCTCTATGCTCTTTTTCTTTTGTCTTCCAAGCCTACACATATTTATCCAACACTATGACTCATCTGAATTTGTCTTTTTTGAATATCTGTAATTCTTTAATGTCCATGAGCACTTTTTAAAATTAAACTGTGCCACTACTATTATATATGTGGGATTGCCACTCGCTCAGTATAATCCAGCATGGAGGAGCCCCTTGCACCTCTGAGCCTTGCACACCGTGCCAGTTCCAGGCACAAAGCTGGTCCATGTTGGCATCAAGCAAGTTGCAGGATGCTGCTCACAAACCCCATTGAAATGCTTTGTATCCCAAAACAGCAAGAATTTATACTGACAGCACAGCCCAGAAAGAGCATTTTTAAATGACTACGGCTTTTTTCCTGCATCAGGAGAAACAGGAAGATCTGTCTCAAAGGAGGTGCAGAAAGCTGCCAGCAAACAGATGGAAGGTGTGTTAAACTCAGCCCATCAGACCTGCCACAGAAAGATCACTTCTAAGTCATTGATCACACTGGGAGTAGCTACTTGGTGATGGTTAGTCAGCACTTTTGATGGGACTGGATTTGGAATAAACTGGGAGACACATCTCCGGCCATGTCTAAGAGGATGTTTCCAGAAACGTTTATCTATGGAGAGAAGGACTTCCCATGAGTGTGGACTGCATCGTTACATGGACAAGGTTCCAGGGTTGAATAAAAATGAAAAAGCAATTGCCAGTGTCCCCTCCTGCATGCATTCTGTTTTTCCCAGTTGTGGAGTCTCGGCTGCCTGCTCCTGCCACTTTGAACACTGCCACATTCCCCTTTAGCCTGGATTAGACCCTTTTAATTTGTGAGCTCAAGTATATTTTTTTTTCTGTGAGCTATTTTTGAAAACAATGAAAAACATAACTAATACAAACACCAACTATTCTCTATCTGTGGGTCCCACCCTGGCTGTCCTACAGAAGTAGAGAAGAAAGGCTTGAGACTTGAAATTCTTTTGTCTCCCTGTACAGTTTCTGGTCTCTGAGAAGCCCCTCCTTCTCTCATCAAGGAAGGACTCACCCTTCTCAGCAAGGAAGGACAATGGTCTCTCACAGCTGGTCCTGGTCAAGCATTTTTTTCACTCCATTAGTTTGAAGCATACAGGAGACTGTCATTTGAAAGGGGAGGGGTATTTGTGTTTTTCTGTGTCCTATTTATGTCCTCCTGTAGCGAAAATGCATTTTATAAGTCGGTAAAACTGCCTAAGGGTAAAGATGAGTTGTGTTTCATCCTCACTTGCAGCCTTGCCCTGGGATAAATGTTTCAGTACCTTTCAGGGTCTCCCTAGGAAGACAAGAAACCCTCATAACGTGGAGAGTGACCTTGTGTAGTAGAGACAAACAAGGCTGTTTTTTGGCCCCTGTCTTGTCCTGAGGAGCTGTGGGTGCCTGGGTAGTGTTTGTGAGCACAATGTCTAAAGCCCTTTTAAAGGCTCCACAGATTCTTTGTGTATGCGTCCCTCCCCCATAATCTCTGCTCAAGAATTCTCAGCTATGAAGTCTGCAGAGACTACAAGGGGAGAGGCCTGCAAGACGCCCCTCCTGGATATATGGAAGTATGTGGGTCAGAGAAGCCAGCTGTGAGAAAACAGTTGTGAGTGAGACTGCTTTGCTACAAAGACAGGAGCAAGTATCTTTGCCTCAGAGGGAAACGTGATGTCCTTGGAGAACTCAGAAATACACTTGCTCTCCCCTCCAAGATATCCCACCCCCATCACCAAGACATCGTCCCCAGCACATCTTAAGTTAATGTCAGTACTAACTATGAATAAAACATAACGAAGCCTAAACATTGGAAAGCATGCAGGCCTTTATTTCAACCGCACTGAACAAGATTCTCAGGAGGGCAAGGGCCTGGGCAGCAGAAGGCCATGGCCCCGAGTCTCAGACCCCAGTGGACTCAGCCTCAGATTGTCCGGCGTCCTCTCCTGAGGAGGAAACAGAGAGACAAGTGGATCCTCAGAAGCCCTGTGGGAATGGAGGAGAGGGCTAGGGTGTTCTCTAGGGGAGAGGGAGGGAGTGATTGCAGCTTGAGTGGTGAGAGGTAGGCTGGCTCAGAGCCCTCACCTGAAGGACTTGGACACACGTGCCAGGGCTCTCTGGAACCGACTCTTCCAGGACCTTCTCGGAGGAGCAGCCTTCCCGGTTCCTCTTAGGCCATTGAATGAGTTCTCCATGTTGTGAGCAAAGTCAATACCTTCCCGGAAGTATTATGGGTTTCTCATAGTCAGAAAAGGAGAGTTGAGACCTCATGCTTGCAGTCCCCCAGGACTGCTGATAGTTACCCCATGTGGGCACTGTGATGTGTATCTGCACTACTGATTGAGGTGATGAGGATGGAGAAGTTGGGAGCCCTGGCCTGACCAAACCCCAATACCCCTAGAGGATGTTCCAGAGCATGTGAATATGAAACTCACCTGCCCAGGAGGTGGGAAGAAGGGAAAGAATATCATCTTCCTAGAGAGTGACACTCCACTCAGGACATTTATCCACAGTTCTGCTGAGGTCCCCACTGTGCTGGCTGTGGAACTGAGACCTGTCCCCTGCATAGCCCTAATCCCTGCCCCTCCATGGCACCAAGCCCCATTGCTCCTGCCCATGGTCCCTCCCTGCTTCAGTTCAGTACATTGTGCTCAACCAGTAGATACATTTCTGCTGCATGGCCTGAGTCCTACATCCCTCCCCCAGAACATTCTGTTCTTTCCTCTGCATTTCACCTTCACTCTGGCCAGCTCAGCAGCCTGAATGAAGTTCTGCACGCTGAACTGAAAATGCAGAGGTCTTCGGGTACACGGTGAGTTCCCCGTTTGTGGGGTCTCCATGGACAAAAGTGCTCACGAGCGCTGTCTGTGGTCCTCCCGTTTACTTAGGACAGTGAGGTTTCTCATAGAGCTCCCTAGGTGCATGGTCCAAACTGTTCATAAAATTCCAGAACAATGTCTGGTATGGCCCTCTGAGGCCAGAAAGCCTGGACCCTACTTCTTCTCTCTGAGACGTTTGCTCTGTGCAGGTTACCCGCATATCTGAGCATCCGCTTCTGGTGAATGATGGAAATTATTTGGGGGCCTGGAGAGTGTGTACAATGTGCAGAACAGTTGTCAGGTCGTAGGGTTTAAAGTTTAGCAGTTTACTCTTAGAATGGTGATTGAGTTTGGGCTATGTCTTGCAATCTGTTTTAGACATTGATCTTTGTTTTCTTTTTTCCCCTTCAGGGCATCCACTTTTTCTGTGCCATTTCCTAATAGAATTACCGTGGAGCCTTTGTAGTGCTGTCTGTGGCCTGCCTCTGATCTCACTAGTGTGTGTGTCCTGTCCTAAGGTGACTCCGTGCTGTGGTGCTTACCTCCGTGTTGGAGCATGATAGTGAAATTCTGGGGTTCTCCGTCTTTGTCCTCTTCCAAATGTCGTAGGCCCTTTTGTGTTGTAAGCACTGCTATAGAACTTTGAGTGATAACTTTTTCCTTTTCTTGATGATTAGAGAGAGTGGAATCCTTTGGAGTGCTTTGAACACTGAGCATAGCATACTTTATTTAATTTCCCTTAGCAAGATTTTAATAGTTTTCTCTAAACAAATGTTTCAGGGCTGTGCCAACAATTTCTTAACAGATATTTTGTTTATTTTAATGTTATTGTCATTTTTAAAAATTCTCTTTTCGTGTATTTGTTTGTAGTTTATTGGTGTTTTTGTACTAAGTTATCTTCTAGCTTTGCCAAAGCCATGTCTAACAACCAGCTGATGACTTTTCCTGGGGTATGGAAATATATTTTAAAAATATTCTTTGAAAATTTCACACAGTAATCACATTCTTTCCCATCCTCCCCTCCTCCCAATTGCCCCTCCCTCAGGGTTCCCCCTTTTCATTTTCAATCTACGTGCCTCTGTCTACATGTTGTGCCTGACTGAACCAGCTATGGCTTAAAGAATGATGCTGTGTGCATGTATTGAGGATCGGGAGTAACATTCTGCCACATTTCTAAAATATTGACAGGAAATTTCTGTCTTTTCGTTATCACGTGTTTTCTGTCACAATACAACCTAGACCACATATCAAAGTAGGAGTGAGAGCATTTGAAGGAAGAAGGGAAAGCCAAGGGAGCGAAAAGAGGGTAATAGAGAAAAATAAAGATAGGTGTATATATGTTGGCATGTGAGGAATCAACCTTCCACTGTTAATGGGATAAGGGTGTGTATGCAGGACCTGAAAGTACAAGGGATCCTTTCTATGTGCATCAAGGGGACTCAATGGACAGGGAACAGCAGAGGGTAATGGGGGTCAATGTGAGCAAAGTAGAATATACCATTGTGAAAATGTCATAAGGCCCATTATTTCGTGTGAAATCATAAAAATGAATAGAAGAGTATTTAGCATTTCACCATGAAGCATTTCCTGTAGGATTTGTTTTTTGCTCTTTGTTTCTTTACAGATAGGTATTATCGAATTGAGAATATTCCCCTATGTTCCTAAATTAGCATACCTTCTTATTTGATTTTTCTATCACTGGAATTTTCACATTATCATATCCCCTTTCTGGCACACATCTTAGTGACTGCTCTTCTCTTATCCCACTAATACAGTAAAATTCATTCATGGATTTCTTTTCCTGTCCTTTCTTTTTATATACAGCCTTACTCTGTAGAAGACGAAGTTCTGGAATTCACAAGGTAGCCTAGTCTGGCCTCCAACCTATGGTGTTCCACTTGCTACAGCTTCCTTTGTGCTAATTATATTACAGGGATGCATTAGCAGGCTAGCTTTATTTGTCATATTTAGGTGTCCAACTAGGGACTGGAGCGATGGCTCCGTAGTTATGGGCACTAGGTACTCCAGCAGAGAATCTGGGTTCAATGCCCAGAACCCACATAGTGGCTCAGAACCACCTGGAACTCCACTTCCAGGGAATCTGATGCCCTCAGCTGACCTCTGAGGACACCAGGCAAATGGTGTATATACATACAGGCAGGTAGAATATGCACACACATATAAATAAATAAATCCAAGAAAAATTAATAGTAAAATGGTCTTGCATTCCTAGAGTAAATTGTGCTTGTTAATGAATGTTTTTTCATACACTGATTCAAACTGCTAACATTTCATGGAGGTTTGCATCTATGTTCATGAGAAATACTTGTATGAAATACTTCTTGTGCTGTTTTATATTTTTAATAATTTTATTAATTCTTTGAGAATTTCATATAATGTTTTGATCACATTTACCCTCAACTCCTCCCCTTAACTCTTCCCAAACCCACTCCTACCTTGCTAACTTCTTACCTTTTATTTTGTTAGGTTTTATATATATATATATATATATATATATATATGTGTGTGTGTGTGTGTGTGTGTGTGTGTATGTATATATGTATGTATGTATATGGGGCCTTTTGCATGTGTCTGCTGGTGCCCAAGAAGGCCAGAAGAGGACGTTGGATCCCCTGTAGCTGGAGTTAGAGATTGTGAACAATTTTCTGTTGTGAATGCTGGGATTTGAGCTTGGGTCTTCTACAAAAGCAGTACACAGTCGTAACTGCTGAGCCATCGCTCTAGTACTATCTTTTTGTTTGTTTGTTTGTTTTCATAGCCCATTGGCTCCAATTTGTGTTCTCCCAATACTCTGGGGATAGGGCCATCTACTCGAGCTTGGTCACCTTACCAGTAGCCACACCCTTAAAAGAAATCCCGATTCTTCCTTCCCCAGAAGCCACCAACTGTCCATAACACCTCAGTTACAGGTGGGCGCTCGTGAACCCCCTTCCTGCTTCATAGTCGAATGTTGACTTCCTTTTGTGCAGATCTTGTGTGGGCAGACACAGCTGCTGTGAGTTCGTGAACGCAGCAGTCCTGGCGTGTCCTGACGCCATTATTTCATTCTTGTCCTCCTCCACCCCTGAGTCTTATGTTTCCTCCCCTTCTTCCAGGGATAGCTGTGGGGCTGTGTATGACATAGATGTCCCATTTGTGACTTAGCATCCCATAATCACTTGTTCTCTACACCGTGAATGGTTACAGGTTTCTTAGCTAATCGCCATTCACTGTTCAAAGACAGACACTTCACTGACAGGGTCTGGGAGATGCACTAATCTATGGGTTGAAATATACAAATTTAAAGTCCTGCTATGTCAATTCAGTAAAATAATCTTAGTAGATTTACCTTGGGACCTTTGAGCTCCCCAACCATGGATTCTTGGCCAGATTTGCAGGCCTTAAATCCAACCAGAAAGCACTTTCTCCCCATAACACGTTTTCACTTTTGTACCCAGGGACATATATTGCCATGGTGGTCATTTCTGCAGTTCACAGGGTTCACAGCTAGGCAAGAATATTGAGGAGATCTTTCTCTAAGCAGCCTGCATAGTACCTTCTAGTACTGTAAACGCTAGCTAGCAGAAAGGAAGCGTCCAGGGCTGCCGCCCATCTCACTACAAGTGTTCTGGGATTTCTCTTGCAGGACACCTCATCAGGCCTTTCTCTGGGCCCAGGGGGATCAAACTCAGGTTGTCAGGCTTGTATGGCAAGCATGTTTACTTGATGACCCATCTCCTGAGCCCAAATTTTAAAAGTTAAAAGCGTATTTAAATTAGTACTACTAGTACCAGGTCAAAGGGCAGTTTTCATCTGGGAAATAAACGTGGGACTTCAGGCTTGCTCAACAAGTTCTTTTACCATCTGAGCTATCCTGATGGCCCCCTTTAGCATAAAAGTAATGATAACTTCATAAAATGAACGGAGAAGGACCCCCTGTTTTATTTTCTGAAAATGTTCTTGATGGAGGAGGGTCATCTGTCTATGTGTTACTTTCATTGGTTAATAAAGAAACTGCCTTGGCCCTTTAATATGACAGAAAATTAGGTAGGCGGAGGAGACAGAACAGTATTGTGGGAGAAAGAAAGCAGAGTGAGGCAGATGTCTCAGGCAGATGCCATGCCTCTCCTCTCCGAGACAGATGCAGGTTAAGATCTCTCCTGGTAAGCCACCACCTCATGGTGCTACACAGATTACTAAATATGGGTTAAAGCAAGATGTGAGAATTAGCCAATAAAAGGCTGAAACTAATGGGCCAGGCAGTATTTAAATGAATACAGTTTCTGTGTAATTATTTCGGGTAAAGCTAGCCGGGTGGCAGAAAGCAGCCTGCTGCTCCCATCACTACACGTTCCTGTCATATCGCTCATTTTTTTTTGAAATATCACATATTATTCCCAAGTGAAAGCATTGGGAGCAAGGTTTGCATTATGAGTATATTTTCAATTCTGACCTCCATTTTTAAAAACTTAAAACATTTAAACGATTTGTCTTGTATTTATGTGTATGGATGACTTGCCTGCTTGTATATCTGTGTAACATGTGCATGTGGTCCTCATGGAGGCCAGAAGAGGACATTGGATCCCCTGGAACATGAGTTAACACAGGGTTGTGAGCCACCATGTGGGTGCTGGAATTGAACCTGTGACCTCTGAAAGAGCAGCAAGTATTCTTAACAGCTGGGCCCAACTCTCCTGCCCTTTTAAAAATTTTATGGCACCTTTTACTTTAAAGAGGTGTTTAGAAACAACTATCATTTAATTATACACCTAACCGTAAGTCTTGTTATTTAGTTTAGTTTTCTCCACCTAGCTCTACTCTGCCCTATCAGGCCAAGCCAGTTTCCTTTATTAACCAATGGTATTCACAGCATACAGAAGGGAATTCCACATCAAGTAGTTTGGCTACATCATTTTCATCCCTATACTTCTCTACCCCCAACTCCTCTCATGTCCACTTCACTCTCGCTCAAGTTTATGACCGCTTACTCTTTTTAGCAGTATTGTTTTTTCAAAAACAAGCTATCTTTTTTCTTTTAGATACCAATCCCAGTTCCCAATCAGTCCCTTTCTTCCATTCCCTCCACTTTACCACCTACTGCACACCCCAACTTCTCAGAGGGTGCAGGGCCCATTGCTTTTGGGAAGGTCCAAGGACCTCACTTTATCTAGGCTGAGCAAGGTATCCATCCAAAGAGAATGGGCTCCCAAAAAGCCAGTACAAGCAGTAGGGATAAATCCTGGTGCCACTGTCAGGGCCCCTCTGTCTTCCCCAGTCATACAGCTGTCACCCACATTCAGAGGGTCTAGTTTGGTCGTATGCTGGTTCCTTCCCTATCTGGCTGGAGTTGGTGAGCTCCCATTATCTGAGGTAAACTGTTTCAGTGGGTGTCCCCATCGTGGTCTTGACCTCTTTGCTCATATTTCACTTTGCCATTTGTATGCTTTAAAGAAATGTCTATTTCTGTCCTTTGCTTACATCTCATGTAGGTTTTGTACTGTTGAATGATACCTTTTTTATTGAGATGTTGTCTCCCTAGTTATCCCAGAATGGTATGAAACTTGTGATCCTCCTGCCTCACCCTCTTGAGTAGCCTAATGTGGTTCCTTATGAGAAGCAAGAGGACAGTCAGTGTAAAGGGGGATCCAGGTGGTACTCAAGATTAAGGTTAAGTGTGCAAACAACCTTAATGAAAAGCTAAGGGAAATGAGGCATTCATGAGACTACTGTCTGAGAGCATGGGACATAAAATCCCAGGCCGGAAGTGAATGAATGAAGGCCATGAGGAAGACAATTAATGATGCGACAGAATGGAGTGTAGTGATTGGTGAAGATGCAGGACTGTCTGGCCTGAAAACGGATTGTGAGGAGAGAAGATAAACAAAAAAAAACCATTATCAGGTTGAACGTCTGTGGGACTGTGAAGAGCTTCGTACATGTGGGACATTGGGAAGGGGGACTATGTAAGAAGGCCTAGGTGAAAATTGAGAAAGCCTTAGGGAAATGAGGAAGTGAAAGCTTACTCCAGCAGTGAGCACAATAGAGAGCAATGTCCCAGTTACTGAAGATGTAGTTTCCTAAGGACAGAGTAAGTAACCTGGAGATGGGGGATCCAGGTGCTACTCTGACCTCCACTCCTGACCCTAAAGCCATGCAACACAAACTCAACCTGCTGTACCCTGCTCCTTTTCTGACTCCACATGTAACAGTGGACATGAGACTGTAGCTCCCTGGGGGAAAGAATTTGGCTTCAGAAGGCCTATAGGCCACTGGTACAACTTCTACAACCACTGCATCCCTACCCAAATCAGGGATAAAAGCATTTCTGCCTCTTCCAGGCTGCAAATGTCACAGGGCACCGCCTTCTTGTGAGTGTCATGTCTGGCAAGGTAAGGATCAGGCCTTTTCCACATTGCTAACTTTGGTCCTTCAATCCTTCACTTTAGGGAACAGCATGGGCCCTTGCCTGCTGTGAGCGCCTCAAAGAAAGAGCAGAAGACAAGGCTGAAGAGACACCTGGATCAAGGACTGATAAAGAATATGGCTGTTGCCCCTAAATTCTACAAGCATGGCAAGAAGCTGGCTGGTGTAGCCAAAAGCCGCAGTGAGTGTCTTGGTTAGCAAAGGAACCTGAATTTAGGTGGAGAGAACATCATTAATTCTGTCAGCATCCCTGTCTTGATATTGCAGTGGGACTCTTGGTAATCACTCATCAAACCAATGTTAGGAATTAAATGCTTTGGAGAAATGTCCACATCCCTTGCTTATATTTTATGTAGGTAGACTTTTGTTGCTGAGTGGTAAGTTTGTTACTTTGAGACACTGTCTTGCTACTTAGCCCAAAGTGATCTCCTGCCCCTCCTGCATCAGGCTCCACAGTGAGCATTCACTAGAAGAAGAAAGGAACCCCAGAGTTGGGAAAGATGCAAAGTTTGTCAAAGCCTCCAAATGGGGCCGGAATATTTGGAAGGATGGTGTCAGCGAGGCTTATGTAAGCTGTGCCTGGTGTTTTGCAGATGGGCAGGAGAGTGCTGTGCACAGGAGTGAGGCCATGTCCCACAAAGTTCCACAGGAGGTAAGGAGACTCTGGTGGTATGAGAGGTGCTTCCAGAAGCTCCGTCCGTGACCCCTTGTACTGTGTCCTAATGTCATGTGTTCCATCCCCACATCAGCCGTGATTTACCATGTGAGCTCAGGTTTAACTGCATCTTCCTGGATTTTAGTGTGAACTGAAAATTAAAATTAAAGGTAAGCCTCGATGATCTTCAAGGGCTTCAAGTTCTGACATTCTGAGTTGCTGTAGTCATCCGACAACATGTTCATCTCTCCTTGTTTTCATGGTAGGCCAGGTACCCCAATTCCTACTATTGTCTCTACTCTAGCAGGGAAGTTCTCAGGGAACACATATGCCTAGCCAGCAGCGAGAATGGGCAATTCTGCCCAATGTTCCAGTGACCTTGGAGCAGCAACCAATGATTTCTTTTTCCTGGGCACCTCGTGATCCATCTTTCAGGCCCAAAAGGTGAGTTGAATATGGCCCTAAAGCCAGCTGTATCTATATTACTCCATGTTAAGCACTGTGGTTGGAGCCATGGGAGATAGGCAAATGGGAAAAAAGAATGAGGAGAAGGAAGAAGAAATGTAATAGGAGAAGAGGAGGTGTGGAGGAGGAGGAGGAGGCATCACCTCAGAAGGAGGAGTGAAGAGAGGGCACTTGGCCTTGAGAATTCCTAATCTTGAGGGTTTCAACAGTGATTTCATCTTTCCAAGTCTATGTTTTCCGGTAGCCACTCTGGGAAAACAGGCTATGTTTATAACATTAACAAGAGAAGTAGAAGAAGGTGTACCACACAGTAAGCCCTCAATAAGCCTGGGCTGTTGCTCCATATCACAACAGATGGATGTGAGAGAAGATTTGGTTGGAATTTGGGGTCATGATGGGGAGTGCCATAGAGGCCTAAAGGAATGCTAATGGCAATAGAGAAGACTTCCTAGAGAAAGACCTGGCTTGTCCTTCATTGTGGCTTTCCCCCTCTCATTAGCATCTCAGTGGGGGAGCAGAGAGGGAGTCAGAGTCACAGAGCTTCCTGGGAAACAGACTCCTTCCAGAGACCAGCATCAAAGTGCAGATCTGGTTCAATGTGTATGTTCACGGGCATATATGCATACATTACCCAATCAGCTAAATTCATATTGAGTTACTGTCCAATGAGTTCAAATGGCATGCAGCCCACATCATGTGAGGGTATATAAGGGCAGTATGTCCATGCAGTGTATCTGCAGACAAAGGGCAGGAAGCAGGCATCACCCTGGGCTTTGATGCCTAATTAGAGGGTCTCCGGTTAGCTGGGGCTCCATTATGAGTCATCTAGAGTTCCAGAGACTCAGGTCTGCTCATACAGCCACAGGAGGTATTAGCATTTTTCATGGTCCCTGTCTTTTAGTGACACCATTTGAACAGAGACTAACTCATCACTTCATAACCACTGGGGACTGGGCAAAATGGAAGCAAGAGCCAGTACCTGAAAAAGGAGGGTCTCACATCCTTCTGGCTGCTTTGCAGATTAGAGCATAGTCTCTTTGAGTTCTTTGTCATCTTCATTGCAGCACGGGAATAAAGATCTGATAGAAATTACTATGCCAAGAAAAATATAGAAGTTTCAAAAAGAAACAGGCCAAGAAGTTGGCTGGCTGAAAAGGACAAACATTTTGGAGTCGTACAGATTTCCCTAGCCTGGTTTGAATCCCCCTGGTCCGCCAAGTGTTCCAGTAGTAGGTTTCCACCAGAGGGTTTCATGCCCTGGCCTCTCCTCTCCTTGTTTCTAGATTTTCAAGTGTGATCCTGCAACCCAGTGCTCCCCCTGGCCCTCTTCTTCTGCAGCCACAGGTCCTGACAAAGTAGTGGGGTCCAGGTCCCTGGGAGGGAATGAGCTTAGTGAATGGGAAGATCAAAACAGCCTAGGGTGGGGGTGGGTGCTGGAGGGAAATGGGCACTGAAAGGGGCACCTGTGTTACTGGGAGGAGGTGTGGTTTCCCAGATGCCATTATCTGAGGCCATTTCCTTTGCAGGTCCCTAATGCCACCAAGCAGGATTCTGTTGTTGCTGTCTTAGAGTGGCAGAGGAAGCTGGAGGCTGCCAAGGCCCTGTTGGCCCTGAAAAACTCTTCTCAGGATCCTCGTGATTCTGCCTCTCTGCAACGTCATGGCAGCATGCCAGGGAGCTTTTTATCTTCAAGATGGAGCATGGGGTAGGGAGATCTGGGAAACTGGAAGGGTTGTGGTGAACTGGTTGTGGTAATCTGTGGAAACATGGATTTTGGACCTCTTGGGTCAGACAATTCAGATGCTCAGTCCGACGTTGAGAGATTCTGAGTGAATCCCCAGTTCTTAAGTGTTTTTGCTCAACAGCAAATGGCCAGGACCTGAAGCAAAAACAAAACCACCAGCACCACGGCAACAACAAAAGGCCCCTGTAGACTGAGCCCCTGTCCAAGGTGGCCAAGTCTTATTGGAGTTCGAGGGCATGTCAGGGAAGGAATAGAACAAGGTGTAATAACTAGCAGCCCATGGCAATATCTTCAGTCCACTGGAGACCGAGGAAGACTGGGAGGACATGCATGGAGGATAAGGGTCTACAATGGAACGAGATCATGCTGATGTCTTCAAGGCATTTCCCTTGTAGATTCAGGGCGTGGATGCTTTCCAGTTGGAATGTTTCCCATCATGCTCCCTGCTCCATGCGATCACTGCTCAGAGGAAAATGGCATAGTTGGGGAGGCTGGACGGGAAGGCTGAGCCCCAATGAGAAGCCTAAACAAAAACCTTGATGAAGTGTGTTAGTGGGAAGCCACTTTGGGTGGTGGACATCCAAGAACAAAGGACAGTGAAGGAAGCTGGAGACCCAGCTTCTCACAGAGGTCTGGCAGAGTGGGTGAGGCAGGCTGGGTCAGAAAATATGGGGGAGGGGTGTGAGGAGACAGCACGTCTCGGATATGGGGAGAATCATATCTGAAGACCTCAGGATTGACAAAAGTAATGGTGACTCTGACTGAGAAACGGTAGAGCCAAGATCAGAGATATGGGGGGGGGTGTTTGTTTCTGGTTTCAGAGACAAATCATAGATTGGGTGGGGCACCATAGTGTGAGGGCTTGATTCATGGAGACATATATGTAATCTGACTCTGGCTTTTCTTTTTGTTTTTAGGTGATGATGGAGAGAGAGGAATTCAGCCTCCTAGTTCCCACCTGCCACCAAAGCCTGCCAGCTCTGTCTCACTTTCTGGACATCTGGAGTGCATGTCCTACTTGACCTGAGAGCCCGGAGTAGGAGGCCTCTCTAGAGCACTGCCTGTGTGGTATCCTGTTTCATGTCTAAAATGACTAACGTTTGTAAACTTTTTTTATTTTTGAAGCAAGTTCTCATGTAGACAGCCTGGCCTTGGATTCAGTATATAGTTGACAATGTCTTTGAATTCCCAATCCTTCTGCCTCCACCTCCCAAGTGCTGGGATTACAGGCATGTACCACCATGCCTGCCTTTTAAAAATTATTATTTTAAGTGTTAAAGAGTTTTATAAACTTTCAGGCCCTTTTTATGATGTAGGGAGTCTACATGACTGAAGATCGATGTTGTACTATATCCATTATTTCTCTGGAATAATTGTTTTTAATGCTTCTTAGGAAAGCAGGATTTTGTGTTCTAATGTGATCGATCAATGGGATTCTAGTGGGTTTGCATGTCAGTGTTTTCATTTGTCCTGTGATTGTATATGCACTGGCACACTCCTGTTTGTAATCATCCATGTGGAATCCTGAAGATTTGTCACTGTGTCTAGACATGTGTGTGTGTGAACAAATAATAATAAACATGTTGTAGGCACTGAAATTATGAGCTCCTTTTAAACAGTGTCAGACAAATATCACAGAGGATTGTTTACCTTCACCAAGCCCCAACTGAAAAACACTTTAGCTTCTTAAATTAATGATTGGTTGAAAAGTTCAAAACTTGATGCAGCAGACATCAGTCACAGGGCTTTCCCAAAAATGGCCACAATAATTCATTACCCAGGGTAACACATCGAGAAACTGATAGGAATTATAGGAACATTTTTAAAGCCTGAATATTCTGAATCTTTGATTGATATTCCAAACACATGCACTGCAGGCCTCACCAGGCAGACAGCTAGCTAAGCGAACATAACTTGATCTGGACTTTTTATTGTACCTTCCTTCCTTCCTTCTTTTTTCCCTGTCTCATTTAAAAAATCAGGGTCTCAGTATGCAGTGCAGACTGGCCTTGAATTCACTGTGTACCTAAGATTTGCCTATAAAGACCTTGTGGTGATTTTCCTGCCTCAGACGGTCAAGTGTTAATATTCTAGTACAATTCTCCATGCCTGGCTTCCTGCTTCTGTGTTCAATGACACGTGTTTGATGATGATGCTATCTAATCACCACAATTCCTTTGTCTTTGGAGCCTCTGAAGAGTCAGGATTTTTTTATTTCATTTATTATTATTATTATTATTATTATTATTATTATTAAAAATTTCCACGTCCTCCCCACCTCCCATTTCCCTTCCCCTCCCTTAACTTCCCTCTACCCTCCCTTTCCAGTCCAAGGAGCAGTCAGGGTTCCCTGCCCTGCAGAAAGTCCAAGGTCCAACCCACTCCATCTAGATCCAGGAAGGTGCGCATCTAAACAGACTAGGCTCCCCAAAAAGCCAGTACATGAGGTAGGATGGAAACCCAGTGCCATTGTTCTTGGCTTTTCAGTCAGCCTTCATTGTCCGCCACGTTCAGAGAATCTGGATTGATCCCATGCTTTTTCAGTCCATGTCGAGCTGGACTTGGTGAGCTCCCATTAGACTAGCCCTGTAGTCTCAGTGGGTGGGCACACGCCTCGTGGTCGTGGTCCTGACTCACTTGCTCATGTTCTCCCTCTTTCAGCTCCTCATTTGGGCCTTGGGATCTCAGTCCTGCACTCCAGTGTGGGTCTCTGTCTCTATCTCCATCCACCGCCAGATGAAGCTTCTATGGTGATATGCAAGATATTCATCAGTATGGCTATAGGAAAGGGCCATTTCAGGCTCTCTCTCTCTCCTCAGCTGCTCAAGGAACTATCTTGGGACATCTCCATGGATACCTGGGACCCCCTTTAGAGTGAAGTCTCTTGCTAACCCTAAAATGGCTCCCTTAATTAAGATATCTTCTTCCCTGCACCCCTATCCACCCTTCCTCCACCCCAACCATCCCATTCCCCCAGGGTCTTCCCATCCTCCCCTCCTCCCTTTTCTATCCATATCTCCCCATCACACCTTACTGCCACCCTACCCCCACCGCTAAGATCCCAATTTTTGCCTGGCAATCTACTCTACTTCCAATATCCAGGAGGATAGCTATATGTTTTCCTTTGGGTTCACCTTCTTATTTAGCTTCTCTATGATCAGGAATTGTAGGCTCACTGACCTTTATTTATGTCTAGAATCCACTAAGGAGTGAGTACATACCAAATTCATCTTTTTGGGTCTGGGTTACCTCACTCAGAATAGTGCTTTCTATTTCCATCCATTAGCATGCAAAGTTAAAGATGTCATTGGTTTTGTTTTAACCACTGAGTAGTACTCTAATGTGTATATGTTCCACACTTTCCGTATCCATTCTTCCATTGAAGGACATCTAGGTTGTTTCCAGGTTCTGGCTATTACAAATAATGCTGCTATGAACATAGTTGAACAAATGCTTTTGTAATATGATAGGGCATCTCTTGGGTATATTCCCAAGAGTGGTATTGCTGGATCCTGGGGTAGGTTGATTCCGAATTTCCCGAGAAACCGCCACACTGATTTCCAAAGTGGTTGCACAAGTTTGCATTCCCACCAGCAGTGGATAAGTGTACCCCTTACTCCACATCCTCTCCAGCAAAGGTTATCATTAGTGTTTTTGATTTTAGCCATTCTAACAGGTGTAAGATGGTATCTCAAAGTTGTTTTGATTTGCATTTCCCTGATCGCTAAGGATGTTGAGCATGCCCTTAAGTGTCTTTTGGCCATTTGGACTTCTTCTGTTGAGAATTCTCTGTTCAGATCAGTGCCCCATTTTTTAATTGGTTTAATTAGCATTTTCAAGTCTAGTTTCTTGAGTTCTTTATATATTTTGGAGATCAGACCTTTGTCTGTTGCAGGGTTGGTGAAGATATTCTCCCAGTCAGTAGGTAGCCCTTTTGTCTTAATGACAGTGTCCTTTGCTTTAGAGAAGCTGCTCAGTTTCAAGAGGTCCCATTTATTCAATGTTCCCTTAATGCCTGTGCTGTTGGGGTTGTACATAGGAAGTGGTCTCCTGTGCCCAAGTGTTGTAGAGTACTTCCCACTTTCTCTTCTATCAGGTTCAGTGTGTTCAGATTCTTTAACCCATTTGGACTTGAGTTTTGCGCATAGTGATAGATACGGATCTATTTTCATTCTTCTATGGGTTGACATCCAGTTATACCAGCACCATTTGTTGAAGATGCTTTCTTTCTTCCATTGTACACTTTTAGCTCCTTTGTCGAAAATCAGATGTTCGTAGGTTTGTGGGTTAAGATCCAGGTCTTCTTGAACCAAGATCAGGTGAACAATCTAAATAGACCTGTTAGTCACAAAGAATTAGAAGCTGTTATCAGAAACCTCCCTACCAACAAAAGCCCAGGACCAGATGGGTTCAATGCAGAATTCTACCAGAACTTCCAAGAAGACCTAATATCTATACTCCTAAATGTATTTCACAATATAGAAACAAAGGAGTCATTGCCAAATTCCTTTTATGAAGCCACAGTTACCCCTGTACCAAAACCACACAAAGACTCAACCAAGAAAGAGAATTACAGGTCAATCTCACTCATGAACATTTACGCAAAAATTCTCAATAAAATACTGGCAAACTGAATCCAAGAACACATTAGAAAAATTATCCATTATGATCAAGTAGGCTTCATCCCAGAAATGCAGGGCTGGTTCAATATATGCAAATCTATCAATGTAATACATCATATAAATAAACTGAAGAAAAAACCACATGATTATTTCATTAGATGCTGAAAAATCATTTCACAAAATTCAACACCCTTTTATGATAAAGGTCTTGGAGAGGTTAGGGATACAAGGTTCATACCTAAATATAATAGAAGCTATTTACAGCAAACTGACAGCTAACATCAAATGAAATGGAGAGAAACTCAAAGTCATTCCACTAAAATCAGGAACATGACAAGAGTCAGGATTCTTATATTCTCCATCTGATAGCAGAGGAACAAACACGTAAAATCAATGAGGATTCACAGAATTAATCTGGACTGAAGCTCATCTCCTACCCCCTTTCTTCCCATGATCCCCCACTTCATTATCCTCCAGTGACAGATGACTGTGTCCCCGTGGTCCTGCAGTAGGGTTTTGTCCAAGCCTTGGCTTGGTTCCACAGTTGAGTTGGGGGAATATATAAGGGGGAGATAAGTTTTTGTTGAAGGATGTGGCACAAGGAGAGGGAAGACAAAAGAAAACATACAATACACATGTGAGGAAGGAAAGAAACTCATTATTTGGGCCCTTTCATTGTTGTGAGGCCTACTGCCTTTCCTTCAGGGTTTGCAGAGCTGACACTCTCCCCTCCATTGTTTTATAATGAAAGGGTCTCTATCTGGCATAGCTCAGTTCTCTTTGCATATCTGTGCAAATGTTCAGTGTTAAGCTTTTCGGTATGTCTCCCTTTGCATGTACTGTCACAGTTCAGAGTCTAAAAGCACTTTGACTCTCGTATACTATATGGCATAATTGGTTAGGTCTGAACATACCCATCATCTAGAGCATCTCTAGACTGGGTCAATTTGTTTTTTTGTCTCCAACAACTAAAGATTTGTCACTGACACAAGTGGACAGACATATTCCTGCCTGGGTTCCCCACCTCCAGCCTCACACTCCCTAATTCCTCCATCACAGGCCAACAACCTACTCCAGTCAAGCCCATGGTCTCTAAATATAACCTTCCTGATGTCAGGAACACTCTTTGGATTTCTATTACCCAGTCCCCCTGGCCTAGATGTGCATGCACAAGCATGTGGGGGGGATGCATATGTGTGTGTGTGTGTGTGTGTGTGTGTGTGTGTGTAAGACAGAGAGAGGGAGAGAGAAAGAGACAGAGACAGAGAGAAGGGGGAACACACACTAGTGTTTCTGAGTAAGAACTGGTATGGGAAAGTCAGAGGATGGCCTGGGGTGCCCTTCTTTCCCTTCCTGTTTAAAGGTTGCTTTGAGACCTGTTTGAGGGCTCTAACAGAAACATGGTGGTTTAAATGAGGCAAACAAAAGCCTCTAAATATTTTCCTTCTGTGGTACCTCACTATGTTTAGGGTCTTGACTTTAAAACTGCTGTTTGAGGTGCTGACTTTAAGCCTGTTAAAAACTGTCATGAAGGTGCGTGGTTGATCGGCAGTTATGATTCACCAGACTAGCTTTAATAAATATAATTCAGTTTTAATAAAGGAAAGGAAAGGGAACTTACAAATCCAAGGTTCCAGCAAGGAGCACAGGAAAACAAAGAGCAGGCAGGCCATAGGCCCACAAGACTTTATAAGTCAATATTAGCCTAAGGGGGACATGCCTTTAGCCAAAGGGGGACACACCTTACAAAACAAGGTGATTGGCTAGGCTTCCCCTTCATCTCCCCCTTTTGTCTAAATAAGACAGAAGCAAACCAAATACAACTATATTCAATAGGAACAAATAATAAATATAAAATTACAAACAACTAATAATATTAAGCAAGAAACATATAACAAAAGTTTTACTAAACATTCTATTTCTAGGAATCTAAATAATGTAGAGGGTAACTACAATTATCTAATCATCCACCCCATCAAATATCTGAGAAGGGAAGTAATATTACTTAAGCAACCAGGAAGTACAAATGAGAAACTTCCAAAATGTGCAACAAATGACAGAGACAACTGACTACCTGGGCAATTACCCAAGGTATTGTTTTGTAATGTTGAGGCAACCAACTTTGGCTAAGGCATAACACAACTGACATAACATTTTTCAAATGCAAGGAACTTTTTGTAGAACTATTCTACCTGTCTTGGCAAGATAAGACAATCCTGTTTTATCCACTTATGGATATTCTGTATCTTTGTCAGTAGTTGAGGTATGGTCTTTCTTTGCCCAAAGGCCAGTTCTGCCAAGAAGAACACAAGCTCCCAGTAGAGTGCCTTTGGTGCTCAACATTCTCTCTGGAGTAGAGTGGTGTTGCCAGGAGTGATTGTGTCTCATAAGTAAAAAACTCTAGGTTAGATTAAAGGCCATTTTCTACAGCTCTTCAAAGAGGTCAAAGATTATACCATCTATACTGAATATAATTTCTATGTATCTAAAAAACCTGAATATCCTAAATATAAATATGACAAACATATATGACTATTGATATATAATTCTCGATACCTATCTAACTTGGAGATTAAGAGAATAAACAACTGTGCAATAAATGAGGACAATATCCCCAAACGTAAACAATGTCATTACATAAATAATATCTGAGGTAGAATTGTACATTGCAATATGATAAATATCTCAATATAACAATTGTTTTAAACAGAGGTAGAAGCATACTCACATACAATGTTCAATATACAAGAATCAACACCAATGCGATTTTCTAAAAACAATAATTCACAAATACCAATCATCCCATCAAACCAGGTAGTCCCCCCCCCCCTTTTTTCATAAACACCCCTGAGTCCATTTAATACCTCCCCATCCCCTCAACCCTATACCAACTACTAAATGATGTCCCTAAACCTGAGGGCAAACTCTGTTGGGAGAGGGGGCGTCGTCCTCTATGATTGCTTCCAGCTGACATGGGGGCGACGTTCTTCTCAGGGGGTCCCGTGAAAGCAAATGATGGTAAAATTCCCAGCATAACATTTGGTCGTGGAAATTGTAACTAGCCTCTCAGTGTTTTGAGGAGGTCTGGACAGAGTGTTGTCAAATTGTGCACCATTTGAAACTGTCTTGTGTAGTTGGTACCAAAAAACAGGTCTAATTTTAGCGCTATTCAAAACATGATGTCATAGTAACAAGGTGAAATTGATGTTGTGGGGCCCCATCTTCATCCTGGAAACTTCAAAGATTACTGAAGGAAAATTTGTTGTTTGTTACAGAAAAGATAAACATTATCTACAAAGACATATACAGACATATATATTCGATGGAAGGTATGATAAGGACAGACACAGATATGAGGAAAGGCAAAGAAAGTTTATCAAGTATCAACATCATCATCATCATCATCATCATTATTATTATTATTACTACTATTATTATTATTCTGTCCCATTTCATGGCTCCTGACCTGAGGACAGAAACTCTGAGATATCTCTCATTAACAGGCTTGGAATTGAAGAGGGACTGAGCCATAGTCCAACTCCAAGACCAGCTCTACATACATATGAATAAAAGCACACCAATGTATATATATGTAAAAACTGTTTTATACTTACTAAACCTATTTGGGTTCTGTGTTGATCCATATTGGGTTGTAACTAGTGTCCATCCATCAGTATTTAAATATCCAGGGTCCATTAAGTTCTTCGAAGATGAGTGGTTTCCTGTAGAGATAAGAAAAGAACCCTGCCTCCAGCCTACATGTTTTTCTTACCATCAGTATGATGGTCATCCTTGTGAATGAATTATTTTTGTTTTCCAAGGGGCTTCTCCTCTTCAAACTGAACCTTTATTAATTTTGATGGTATCCACAATTTTTCCCCTCCTGTGGAGACAAGAACAAAACCCCTTCCCCAACGCAGCACATCTCCTGGCTTCCATTGCGAGGTCAGCACATCCTTGAAATAAACTGGTTGATTTAATTCAGCAGACTTTTCCATTATCCAATGTCTTTCTGCAGCCGTTGTCCCCTTCTCATTAGCGTTGAGAAAATTCAAGGTTAATAAAGCACTATGTAACCTATTTCTAGGGGTATTTTCCACCCCTTTCTGTTTGTTTAACATATCCTTTATAGTTCTATTTGATCTTTCTATGACTGCTTGACCTGTAGGATTGTATGGTATACCTGTAACATGCTTAATAGTGTAATAAGCAAAAAACCGTTTCATTTTCCTAGAGACATAAGCTGGACCATTATCCGTCTTTATTTGTGTAGGTATACCCATGATGACTATAACTTCTAATAAATGAGTGATTACTGAATCAGCTTTTTCTGAGCTTAAAGCAGTTGCCCATTGAAAACCTGAATAAGTGTCAATGGTGTGGTGTACATATTTTAATTTGCCAAATTCTACAAAGTGAAACAAATCCATGTGCCAGATTTCATTCCTTTGAGTGCCCTTTGGATTAGCCCCTGCAGGCAGTGGTGTTTGGTTATAAAAAAAAAAGAGCAAGTAGGGCATTTCTTTACAATCTCCTTAGCTTGTTGCCATGTAATAGAAAACTCTTTCTTCAAGCCTTTGCTATTGATATGGTGTTTTTATGAAATTCAGAGGCCTGCAGCACACTACCAATCAAGAATTGATCAATTTCTGCATTACCTTGTGCTAGAGGACCTGGCAGACCCGTATGGGTTTGGATGTGTGTTATATGCATAGGGCAAAGCCTGCTCCTGATCTTGTCTTGTACCTGGATAAACAATGAGGTTAGTTCTGTATCATCAGGTATAAATTCAGCAGTTTCAATATGTAAGATAATTCTTTCTGCATATTGTGAATCAGTAACTATATTAAGAGGTTCTTTAAAATCCCTTACCACCATAAGAATGGCATATAATTCTGCCTTCTGGACAGAATCATAAGGAATTTGTTCCATCTTACTCAAATCTTCTGATTTGTAACCTGCCTTCCCTGATTTATTAGCATCAGTATAAAATGTACATGCTCCAGTTATCGGAGCATCACGGATGATTCGAGGAAGAATCCAAGAAGTTCTCTTTATAAAGTTAAGCCTCTGGCTTTTCAGATAGTTGTTATTGATTTCTCCCAAAAAATTAGCACAATCTCTTGCCATGGTTTGTTATCTTCCCCCAACTTTTTCAGTTCATCAGCAGTGAAAGGCACTATAATTTCTGCTGGATCTATGCCTGCTAGTTGACGAAGTCTCAATTTGCCTTTTATAATTAATTCAGAGACTTTTTCCACATAAGTTTTTATTTTCTTACTTGGTTCATGTGGTAAAAAAGATCAATTCTAAGATAATATCATCTCTCTGAATTAAAATTCCTGTAGGAGAAATTTTGGAAGGCAATATGGTGAAAATACAACTGAGCTCTGGATTCACCCTGTCCACATGTGTCTCTTGTAATTTCCCCTCAATCATTCTCAGCCCCTTTTTTGCTTCAGCTGTTAATTCTCTGGGACTGTTTAAGTCTTTTTCACCATCCAAGGTTTTATTTAAATGAATTATCATATCAGGTATTATCCCAACAGCTGGTTGAAAGCTGGAAATGTCTCCTAACAACCTTTGAAAGTCATTAATATTCTGTAACCGATCTCTCCTAATTTGTTCCTTTTATGTCTTAATTTTTTGCAAACCTATTTTATAACCTAGATAATTAACAGAATCTCCTCTCTGATTTTTTTTTCAGGAGCAATCTGCAATCCCCATTTAGGTCAAAGTATTTTTACTTCTTCAAACAGTCTTTCTAAAGTCTCCATGTTTGAATCAGATAACAGAATATCATCCATGTAATGTTAAATTATAGACTTGGCAAATTGCTTGTGTATTATTTGCAATGTTTGATTTCCAAAATATTGGCACAGGGTGGGAGAGTTCAACATGCCCTGTGGGAGGACGGTCCACTGGTATCTCCTTGTAGGTTGATAGTTATTATAAGTAGACACTGTGAAGGCAAACTTTTCTCTGTCTTTTTCTTGTAAAGGTATAGTGAAGAAACAATCCTTTTAAATCAATAACTATGAGAGGCCATCCTTTTGGTAATAAAGAGGGCAGAGGAATTCCAGATTGCAGAGAGCCCATAGGTTGAATAACCTTATTGATAGCCCTGAGATCTGTCACCATTCTCCATTTACCAGATTTTTTTCTTAACAACAAATACAGGAGAATTCCAAGGGCTTGTAGATTCTTCTATATGTCAAGCATCTAATTGTTCTTGTACCAGCTGTTCTAAAGCCTGCAACTTTTCCTCAGATAAAGGCCATTGCTTTGTCCATATTGGTTTCTCAGTCAACCATTTTAGAGGCAGTGCTGATCTTATCTCTGAAGGGCCATCAATTGCTTTGTGTTCTTGTACAGTCCGAATAGACGGTTTCCCCCTTCTGTAATATCTTTTAATATTTTCCTCAGTAATATAGGCTCTAGAAGCAGCAGGAATGTTAATTTGGGTATTCCATTGCTGCAACAGGTCACAGCCCCATAAATTCACTGCAATATTGGCTACATATGGCCATAATTTTCCTATTTGTCCTTCTGTCCCTATGCATTCAACCCATCTTGTGCTCTGCCTTACTTGAGATAGGGTTCCAATTCCCAGGAACTGAACATTTACGTCCTGAAGAGGCCAATACGGATGCCAAGATTCTGGAGTAATGATACTTACATCCGCACCTGTGTCCAGTAGGCCAGTAATAAAAACGCCATTTACACACACTCTTAACTTTGGTCTTTGTTCATTTATAAAAGTTTGCCAAAATACACGTAACTCATCTTTCAGGCCATTTTTGCTTTTAACAGCAGGCTTGCGGCTTTCTAATTTTCTTGACGAGGCATGTACTCTGCAGTAACAGAAATGACTGGACCACATTCGCCATGGGGGCCTGCAAGAGGCCCCCCCATTGCATTTCCCAGTGGCAACAGGTTGCCTTGTCTGTCTCTTGTTGACCTGCACTCATTTGTTCAGTGTCTGCCTATTCCAAATCTCCTACATATACCTGAAGGCTGAGTCCTCCTACGTCTGTTATTTCTAGAAGAGGCATTATTATTATTATTATTATTATTATTATTATTATTATTATTATTATTATTTCTGAAAATCCGTTGTCTGCAATTCCTTTTAATATGTCCCATTTTGCCACAATTAAAACATTTGGTAACTTGATGCCTCCTTTTTGCATTAGAAATTGCTTCTTCTACCCATGCTTCAGTGCCAGAGTCAAATGATTCAACATTCATTGTATGCAAGACCCATTCGTCCAAGGGCGCTGATCTCATCTTTAAAGGCCCCAGGATCCTTTTGTACTCCACATTGACATTCTCATAAGCCAAAGACTCAATTATTATACGTCTTGCTTCTGGGTCAGATATCCCTATTTGTACAGCTTTAGTTAGTCTTTGTAAAAAATCACTAAAGGGTTCTCTCTGACCCTGTTTATCTCTGATATATGATTCTAGTCTCTGTCCTGGGTCTTGAACCCTGTCCCAAGCCTTTAAGGCTGCTGTAGTACATATGGATAAGGTGTGTTCATCATAATTAGCTTGTTCTAGAGGATCGGAGAAAAGTTCTTCGCCTAGAATTTGATCTAGGGAGATCTCAATTCCCTTTGCTCTTTCCTGCTATTCTAAAAGTCTAGCCTCTTGTCTGAACATGCATTTCCAATTTAATTGCGATCCACTCTCTAGAACAGCTGATACTAATTGTACCCAATCGTAAGGTGTTACCTTATTGCTTATAGACCAAGTTTTGAGCATTTCTCTAACAAAGGACGAATGTAGCCCAAAATTCATAACGGCTTGTTTAATTTCTTTGAGATCATTCATATGGACGGGTTCCCATGTATATTCCTTGATGACCCTAGGGTTTTTGGAACCAGTCACCTTTTCTGATGTTATTATTGGAAAGGCAGGTAGAACTTTATGGAAATTATCCCAGAGAGTTTTACTCATTGACGGAGTTAAATTTTGCCTTTCTACCGTTTGCTCCTTTTCATCACAGTCTATAATTTCCTCAATCTTTTCTAACCTGCTTACTATTGCCTTCTGTAAGGCCTGGATCTCCTGTCCAGAATTATGCTCCAAGGCCTTCATGGAGGATTCCAAAATATGAAGTTTGTCCAGTAGAGTTAATATCTCATCCTTGGAAAGAATTTTCATGGCATGAATTGTGCCTTCTTGTATTGACAATCTGTCAGCCAATCTGTCATATCCTTTAGACAAAGTCCGATTTTCACATTCAGCAGTTTTAATTCTCTCTGATAATGTTTCAGACAGGGACTGAAGTTTACGATCCAAATCAGCTGTTCTCTCCTCCACAGCAATGAATCTCTCCTTAATATCAGACTGTACTTTTTCTAAATTTTGCTCATTTGATTGAGTCATATCAGACAAAGCCCTATTCCCTTCCTTGAGAACTTCAAACTCTTTCTTGGTGTCAGTCTGAATTGTTTTTGCAAATACCTCGACCGACTTAAATTTGTCACTCAAAACAGTTGTGCCCTTTCTTAAGCATTCAACCTCTGTCCTAAGAATCCTGGTTTCATTCTGTAAGGACTTTATCATTTTTCTATTTTCAAACCATGTAAGGAAGAAACCAAATACGAGAAAAATTGCAAGCCCTATAAATATCCAAGTTATGGGAATATCATATGTATCCTACAATATTTCTACCATAGTATAATTAAATAAGCTGCAGAAGCTTTCAAAGGTGATATGGTCAGACATTTTTTTTAATCAAAAGAAATTTTACCTGTAATGACCGTTCCCTACCAGTAGGTGGCGGAGTGCACCTAGATCCATGTGGCCGAAAAAGTCAGAACTGGAAAGGAAATTCTAAAAAATAGAAACTCACAAACCATGCACTGTGTGGCTTATAGCTCAGCCTTACTTCCGATATCATGGCGAGGGCCTTAACCTCTCCTCCAAACCAAGTCACAGTACAGGCGGAGGAAGCTGGGAAGCTGGTCGGGTGTGCAAGTGTGCACTGTAAGGGCAGCGGGTCATGCTCCTTCACCAGCAGCTGCACAAGGTCGAATGCTGGGACTCAGGCAGTAACAGCTAGTCTCTAACAGGTCAGGGCCCAGGCAGAACTCAGCCGGGAGTGGTGTTGCCTGAGGGGTTAGTGAGCTTGGACTGAGTCACCCACAGACATCCTGAGCTCCTTACAAGCAGGACTGGGAAGGGCTAGTCTGGGAAACTGAGCTGAAGCAATCAAGAGCCCAAGGCAGAATCCCTGCCACACAGTGCAGGAACTGGAGCTAAAGGCTCCCAAATGCCCGAGTTGGACACCAAATGAAGGTGAGTGGTTGATCGGCAGTTATGATTCACCAGACTAGCTTTAATATGTATAATTCAGTTTTAATAAAGGAAAGGAAAGGGAACTTACAAATCCAAGGTTCTAGCGAGGAGCACAGGAAAACAAAGAGCAGGTGGGCCATAGGCCTGCAAGATTTTATAAGTCAATATTAGCCTAAGGGGGACACGCCTTTAGCTAAAGGGGGACACGCCTTACAAAACAAAGTGATTGGCTAGGCTTCCCCTTCACTCTCAGAGGAGTTTTAGCTTGGGGTTAAGGTCCTACTCCTGACACTTGAGAAGAGGCCCTAAACATACTTCTGCCATTTTTTCACTCCATATCTTTGTGAAGCAGCATCCTTGGCAGTGACAATTATAAATTAAAAGTACTAATCCACTCTGAAAATGTGGAAAATACTTTGTGCCACACAAATTTTGGGTTAAGATTTAACTCTTTTGGCAAAATTAAACAAGCATGTCCATTTCCTTGGCATTTATATTTATTTTTAATAAATGGGAAATTACATGTGTACCAAGGATTAGTATAGAATTAAATTTCTTTATAGTTTATTGTCTGTGAATGTTTGGTTTGTATGTCTATGCTTTGTGCCTATATACGTTGGTCTTGTAAACATTTCTTCAGTTGGAAAGGGGTTTCCAGAGAGGAAGCTCCAAGAAGCCCTTGCCTAGGATTCCTCTCCCACCCTTGCCAGGGTCCTGTGATCAGCCAGCCACTTTTCTAGCTTCATCCTGACCCTTCCATTCCAGCAGGTCTGTCCTGGGTGGCTTCCTCCTACACTTCCTAGGCACCATTTGCCTCTGTGCTCGACATTGTCCAGCCTTGCTTTCCAGAGACATTAGAGGTTTAATGGGCTTCTCAGCTTATGAGGCCCTTGCCCTCTGGGTGGGCCATTTGAAATTTGATGGCAAAATACACCTTGAGGAGGAACCCAGGCTGCCCATCTGAACTGAGATTACCCCTGAGACCAAAGACTATATCTCCTTCTATGTATGTCTTCTACAGACCACTAAGGTGTGCGGTAGACTGGGAACATGGGGCATGGGTGAGGACACAGGATCCTGGCTCATGCTATTTCTTCCAGGTAACAGGAGGCTTGCCCTGGGGCAAGTGCCTGCAACCCCCAAGAGCCTTGGTCTCCTTCTCTCTCTGGACATCATGACACCAGCCGGTAGATAATGAACAAAAACCTAGAGGAGCTGAACATTCTCTGAGCAATCCTCAAGTGCCCTCTCTGAAGTCTGCTCCAGAAGTCTGGCTACTCAGCACCAAGTCATTCAAACTACCAACTTACCCACATGTGCCCAGCTATGACCAACTTGCCACAGAGCCTCCCATCTCCCACCCATCTCCACACCATGGTCCTGTTTAAGAAGCCAGCTACCTGGTTAGCTGTGGGTCTGGTGCCAGGTCCAAGAAGAATTCTTCAGAGTCCTCAGGGCCGCAGCAACCTCCAGTATCTCCTCACACTCGAAGGTGGCAGAAACTGAGGCCTGGTCAGAAGCAATGGGGCCCTGTAAAGAAACAGGTGTGAGGAGAACAGGAGATGAGGATTTACCACCTGTTCGCAGAAGTACAAATGCCCTTTCACTTCCCAGCTGCTCCCAACAGCTAGGCCGTCTCCTCGACACATCCACTTAGCTCCTCCTGCCCAACATTCTGAAGCCCAAACTTCTCTGCAGGGACCTGTGTCTCTGGTGGATGATATTTCATGGAGGAACACAACAGGGGGATCAGATCTGTGCATCTGGAAAGAAGAGGTGAGGGGATTAAACACTTGGATGGGTGCGCAGCACCGATCCATTGAGACTGACAAGGTTTCTGCAGTACCACAAGGTAGGAGTCCTAAGGACTATGGAGACATTATACCCCATGGCTTGGGAATGTTCTTTGTCCTACACAGCCTGTTTTCCTTTCCACACCCCGTCTGACTTGTTTTCCCTGAGACATTGTCACAAGCCCTTTTTAATTCTCTCCCAGATACATATTGAGGAAGATCAGGAATCCACCAGTTTTTGCATCATAATCTACAAAGTCCCTGCAGAGATATGGTGGCCTCCTGTTTTCAGGGACTGGTTCTTGCCAGCATTTTGCCCAGCCACCACCGATGACGAAGCCCACAGCACTTCCAGGAGGCTTACTTGCTGGCCTCTGGACTTTCCCCTGGGCCTCTGTGTCCCTTGCCACCATGACCCTAGTTTTCACCAGGACCTTCTGTCTCACCCATATGTAGCCATGTAGAGAAACAGTGCCCACGTGTTGAAGGCCCACTGTGTGGCAGGCCTTGTGCTGGTGCTTTCTTCAGTGCGAGAGGTATAGGATGCTTTAGCCAAAATGCCCACTAGGAAATGCATGCTTGGAAAATAAAGCCACTTGTACCAAGTCTCTGGTATAGGAGCTGTCAAATCAGGAGAGAACCCTGTCCTTTCCCCCACGGTCTGACATACATGCAGCCTTCTCCTTCCCACAATCATTCCCTTCCTGCTTCTCCTACTGCAGCAATCCCGGGGCTGGGCACACACAGACAGGAGACACAGCCGGCGTCATGGTGCCTCTCTACTCATGGGATGGACAAGCCAAAAGCCTCATGGAGTACCACGGAAGGCAAAGCACTCAATTGCTGGCACAAGGTCGTTGTCATGTAGGGTGCAGGTGAAAATGCTGGGGACCTGCAGAGGAACGGAGGCCCTTGGGAGCTCCCCTGCATAGACAGGGTCCACAGGGATTGGGTTCCAGGCCAGCCAGGAAAAAGAGGGCTGGGCAAATTTTAGGCTGAGGGCAGGAAGCCAGAATGTCAGGGCTCTGAAGAGCCTGCAGAACCCCCCTCCAATCTCAGCATCGTCTACTGGCACTGAGGAGACTGAGGCCCAAGGGGAAGTGCCCTTTCCCAGGGTCACACACAAGGCTGTGTGCTGACCAAGTGGTAGAGGTGGAAGCCCTGACTTTAAGACACAGCTGCAAGGGACTTGACAGTGAAAGGCAGGAGCAGCCCACTCTAGCAACAGATTCTCCTTACCTCCTGGGGGCTTGTGAGGGGCAGGACTTGAGGCTGGCATGCAGTGTTCTCATTGTCAGCTGTAAAAGACCACCAATTCCTCCCCGCTGGCTGCCCTCCAGCCTCTCCCACAGATACTCACCCCCATTCTGAGAACTCCTCACAATGGACCTGCTCAAAGAGCCCACCCCAAATCTCTGCTTCCTGTAAACTCGTGCTGTTATCATTGATACCATGTCTTCTACCTGGGGCACTGAGGTCCAGGGTGCACTGGCTCAGGGTCATACAGCAGTCCTCAGACAGACAGGGCTGGCTACATAGTTACTCATGCTGCACTTCCCTCCAATCAAACCTAGACTCCCTCCCCAGCCAACTACACTTACTTTGACCTCTTGCTTTGGCAGAGGACTTCTTGCCTGGAAAGAGGGGTTTGCCGGCTACAGCCCTAGTCGTCCTTGGTAGTCGAATCTGTCTTCTCTCTAGCAGTGCACCATGCACCCTTTTCTCAGAACCCACAGCAGGCAGGGCCTCACTGTGATCCCTACAGTAGGGGTATGGAGGACTCCTGTTAGTATTGTCAAAGGGGGCCTGACTGCTTCCCCAACTCACACAGGATACCCAAAAAGAGGCAGCACACCTGAGACACTCAAAGATTTGAGAGTGTGAGGGACAGAATTCTCACCTGGCTTGGGTCCTGGTGGCACAACCGTGGCCTCTGCCAGGGTGATTTGCACGTCCTCTGAGGTCAGTTTCGATTTCCAGTGGGGCTCCGTTCTCGTTCAACATGTTACATTCCAAGTTGGAGGGCTAGAAGTAGACGTTCACTTGGTTGCTTTGATCCATGGTTCTGGGGTGAAGAGCAGAAGTGCCACTGTACTCCCATGGCCCCTGCATGCCCATGAGTATACCCCCCCTGTGCCCCCCCACGTCGCTCTATCCCCATGTGCAGTGGGAGCCTGATCCTCTCCCCAGTCTAGACACCATACTCTCGGGGAGGCGGGTTACTTGCCTGGTCTGGGTCCTGGTGCCACAATTGGCACCTCTGCCTCGGCAGCTTGCACATCCTCTGAGGCCAGGTCCAATGACCAGTGGGGCTCCAGTCCCCATGTTACAGTCCAAGTTGGAGGGCCAGAAGCAGACACCCACTTTGGGTTTTGTTTCCATGGTTCTGGGGTGGAGAGCAGAAAACCCACTAAAAATCCATGGACCACGTATGCCCAAGAGTATCCTCCATTTCGTGTATCACCAAGTGCAGAGTGAACCTGACCCACTCCCCAGCCTAGACACCATACTCATGAGGAGGCGGGTTACTCACTTGGCCTGGGTCCTGGTGGCACTTCTGTGGCCTCTGCCACGGTGGTTTGCAGGTCCTCTGAGGCCAGGACCAATGATCATTGGGGCTCCAGTCTTGTTCTCCATGCTACATTCCGAGTTGTGGGGCCAGAAGCAGACACCCAGTTTGTCTTTTTGTTCCATGGGTCTGGGGTGGAGAGCCTAAACGCCACTGTACTGCCGTGGCCACTGTATTGCCCTGTGTATTCCCCAGACCAGGGTATCTCCATTTGCAAAGCAAACCTTACCCCCTCCCCTTTCTAGACACCATACTCATGTGTGCAACATGTTCCAAGTTACATGGTGGCAGCATGGGCCAACTGGTTACCAGAGTTGAGGTAGTGAGGACGGCTCCCACCCGACAGTCTCAGAGGCAGTGAACAGACCTCTCTACCATGTTAGACTGGGAAGAGCCAAAAGGCAAAGCAACCTTAGTCCCAGCCAAACCACTTAGCATTTTAAGAAGTGGTTCTGGTCAGAAAAGCATTACAGATGCACAACAGGACAGTTTCAGACATAAACGACCTCTAAATGAGACATAGCATATTTTAAAAATAACTTTATAAGTAATAATACACCTCTGTTTGCCTGATTTATTTAGGATCTGTGTGGCAGGCCCCCAAAAGAACAAAGAGCAAAGACTAAATATACAACAATTGCCCAATGTGGGAGCAGAGTAAAAGAAAAGCTGACAATATTTCGGTGCCCAACATTGGTCCAATTTCCATGTAGGGCCTAAGGAAACAGGGCCAAAGAAAGAAAGAAAGAAAGAAAGAAAGAAAGAAAGAAAGAAAGAAAGAAGAAAGAAAAGGGGTGGCTCCTCTAAGAGGCACTGGTTTTTGGCCCGCAGCAGAAAACAAAAAAAGAGAAGCAGCAAGCTAACTAAAAGCTGCTTGTGCCAACTTAGTTACCAGCATCCATACTTAGAACGGAATAATGCCGTTCTTGTTCACAAACCTCTGACCAGGCTGTGAGCTTTGCACTTGACTTTCCAGACCTGAGAAGTAGCCTGAGCAAGCCACCAATGCTGTGCAGATGTTCTAGCCTCACAGCTTGACAGTTTTTTGCTCATGTGGAAAAATAAAGTCCAAAGGGGATGCAGTGAATGAGATCCAGAAGGAAAAACCTGTAAACAGGTTCCAGTGTGTTTTACAATGTGTGTAGGCATAAGAAAGAAAAGCAAATGGGTACAGACAGTCACAGAAAGAAATAAGTAGTTAAAATATAAAGTCTTTAGAGATAGTAAAATTAATATGAAAGAAAAAGTCACATAAATTTGGGGAGTACACAGGGATTCTGGATCCTGTATAGTACTGTCTTGATTTTGAATATTTGATTGTTGATAGGCAAGAAACAGGTGTTGGGAGACATGGGATTGTGAACAGGATTGCAGGGTTGAGACTACCTAGATACTATAGAGTTATATTAATCTAACAAGAAGTTAATAAATGTTAAATGGAAATCAAAAATGCTTTGGAGTTTTGTTCCCACAGGAGAAGAGAGGCTATGGATTCCTTCAGGAAAGGTATGGATAAGGTTTGATTAGGAAAACCTCATGAAATGTGACAGGTGATATATATCAATATAGGTTAAAGATGGTCTTCCTAGGACTTGGCCATTATCTCAGATTTTCTCAAGGACCCTTTAAAATGCCGTTGCTCACAGAGAGCAGGAAGAAATCTAGAAAAAATATGATGCCCACATTCCCAAGAAAGAGAAAGGGTGTGGGGGTTCATTTTGGATATTTGGTGGGTTGTGTATATTTGTTATAATTTAGGGGAATATAGTCATATTATAGGATGAAAAGACAATTATTAACATCAGATATTTTTATTGGCATGGATTTTAGTATAGTGGTACAAATTTAAAGTTAATTTTGTTACACTATACATATCTATATATGTATTTATATATATATCCTCTTGTTTGTGGTATTGTGATTATGTCACTCAATTCAAAACGGAATGCATTAATAAGAAATGAGGTTAGCTGTTAATGTATAATAATTAAACTTCAAGTCACATTAGGTAGGTTTTCATGGTTAAACACGTATATTTTTAGCTTGCTAAATGGACTTCAATCACATCAAAGACCTGTAGAATATGGCTTTAAAATGTTTTGCTAACTTAGGGCTTTTCATGACAATCAGACACTTCTGCTCCTGGCAGTACAAGATCTTTAGAGAAAATGATAGGCATCAAATAAACTCAACAGTAGTTTGTTTTCATTGTGGCAAGGCTAGCCATTTGGTCAAGAGACTGCTTTTGCCTCAACTGCTTGACTGTGTGCTGTATAAAGAGGACACGTAGGACCCACTGGAAAGTGACTGCTGAACTCTGCTAAATTAAGGTGGGACTGTCCTTCAGGGTTCATTCTCCACAGAAGAGTCCGCCAGACCTTGTTCAGGACACAGAGGGAATCGACTGATGAACTTTGCCTTACTATTTCCAGATTCACTGCAAAGTATGCCAGACACTCTAGACCTGTGGCTGAAGATGGATGCCCCAACATTGCAGAGGAACTTTGGATGCCTGTCCAGGCACATGTCTCTGTTGTCAGGTAATATTAATTCCTTCTGGAGTCTTTGATGGAGTTAAAAGAATAAACAATTAGAATTTCAGTTTGTTGTAGTTGCGATAGGAAGTAACTTAGGTATAAAACTTTGGAGACACTAAGATGGGATGGATGGTGGAGTGTTTTCTCTGAATTTGCTAAATACAAATGGATTGAATATTGTAAATATACTTTTTACTTGAGAATTGTATCGGTTGTGTATAGTTGACTATGCCAAAGTTAAAAATCTTTCTTCCTTATGTAGACAAAAGGAGAAAGTAGTGTAGAATATTATATTATGATGTGTGAAATGTGTTTCAAGAAATATTTCATTTGTATTTTAATAAATAAGGGTTGCTTGGAGATCAGAGAATAAAAGAGCTTCCCTGGTCTGCCTTACAGAACAGGCAGTGGTTACACCCACTTTTAACAAAACTAGCCACACTAGTTTGTCATAGAAACCAGAAAGTAGTGGTGCACACCTTTAATCCCAGCCCTAGAGAGGAATATAAGATGGGAGGAGACAGCTCTCAGACACTGTCTCCTTCTGAGGATACCTGGAGGATCGCAATTTCAGACTGAGGTAGAGAGGTTGGTTATTTTGCGTTTCTGACCTTGAGGTTGACCCCCAATATCTGTCTCTGGGTTGTTATTAATTGTGCTATATCCGTTTACGCTGTGGAACATTTGTTCAGTGACACAAAGATGTGTTGCATTCTTTTATGTTGCATTTGTTTCATTCTGTAAAGCTGTGTTACTTTGCCTGTCTAAAACTCCTTATGGTCTAATAAAGAACTAAACAGTCAATATCAAGGCAGGAGAAAGGATAGGCAGGGCTGTCTGTCAGACAGAGAGAATAAAGAGGAGGAGACATCCAGGAGGAAGAAGAAGGAACAAGATAATAAGGAGAAGATGCTAGGGGCCAACCACCCAGCCACATAGCCAGACATGGAATAAGAAGGAAAGAAAAGATATGCAGAAACAGAGAAAGACAAAAAGCCCAGAGGCAAAAGATAGATGGAATAATTTAAGAAAAGCTGACTAGCTGTGCAGTGGTGGTACATGCCATTAAATCCATTCATCGGCAGTCAGATCTCTGTGATTTCAAGTCCAGACTGGTCTCTAAGATCAAGTTCAAAGACAAGCTCTAAAGCTATAGAGAAACGCTTTCTTGAAACCCCCCAAAATGAAAGAAAGAAAGAAAGAAAGAAAGAAAGAAAGGAAGGAAGGAAGGAAGGAAGGAAGGAAGGAAGGAAGGAAGGAAATAAAGAAAGGAAAAGCTGGCTTATAGCAAGGTTGAGCTGGCAGCTCATGTCTTTCCCCTCTGGCGGCTCCATGAGGTCTCTCTGACTCTGCCTTTCTCCAAGCATTCAGTTTATTTTTCTCTGCCTAGCTCTGCTCTACCCTATCACAGGCCAGGGCAGATTCTTTATTCATTAACCAATAGAGGTATACATATACAAAAGCAGTTCCCACACCATCCGTGTGTGTTATTTATTTGGGATATGGATGGTGGGTACCCAAAAAAAGAGAAAAGATTGAAAAATACATTTTGGCACACAATGTGGAGCTAGAATATAAGAAAAGGCAACAACCCTAAACTATAAGCTACAATATATGCCAGAGGACCCAGTGTAGACCCATGTTGGCCTGGTGCTTGCTGCTTCAGTCTCCCTGTGTGCTCAGATGCAAGGGACTCAGTTGATTCAGAGGGCCTCATCTTTCAGATATTCTTCATCCATTCCTTCTGACTCCTCTTCAGTGGGATTCTCTGAGCTCTGAGGGGAGGGACAGGATGGAGACCTCCCGTTTAGACTCTCTCCCCCCATGTAATGTCTGGCTGTGGGTCTCTGCATCTGTTTCTGCATGCTGCCTGAGGAAGCCTCTCTGATGATAAGGCACTGATCTATGAGTACAGCAGAATATCTTTACCAGTCATTTTACTCATACTTTCTATAGACCAGTAGTATTAGGTTTTACCCTCAGAGGTTAATTAGGCTAGTGACCCTGGATCAAATTCCTGTAGGTTTACATTTACAAAAGTTCTTTAAAACACTGGTAGATTTCAAAGAGTCCTTACAATTTAAGTATGCTTAGATGTTCAAGTAAGCTGTTCTGTACAATTAAGACAGGTCAGTTGGATATCTCAGGAAGTATGTTAGTGGTGGCACTTAATATAGAGGGATGCATATTTCATGTTCTACAAACCAACTTTTTGGTGTATGTAACATGAGGGCCTGTTTGTTGGGGTTCCTGTCCTGCCCAGTTCCTACAACCAGTAAGTCCCAAAGAAAGTCACACAGAGAGTCTACATTAGATATAAACTGATTGGCCCATTAGCTCAGGCTTTGTATTAGCTCTTATAACTTATATTAACCCATTATTCTATCTATGTTAGCCTCATAGCTCAGCACCTTTTACAGCTGGGCAGGTCCCATCCTGCTTCTTTGGTGTCTGGACAGTACTGGGGAGGATTGGGCTTTCTACTTCCCAGAATTCTCCTCTTCTCCTTGCCCCAACTCTAGTTCCTGTCTGGTTGTCCCCCTTATATGTCCTACCTGGCTACTGGCCAACCTGCATTCATGTAAAACTTCATTGACAGAATACAGAATTGTCCAACACCAGGTGTAGACAGGAGGAAGACCTATGTGTTCACCATCTCTTTCTGAAATGCCCAAATCCTATTTGGCAAGATCCATATCTTCAAAGTTGCAACCAAAGCAAAATATTTTCCATTAAAGTCAATCCCACAAGAGCCTTTGTCAAGAACTAGACTCTTCCCTGGACAGATCCCCCACTGGGCAGTCTCCTAATAGGTGAAGGCCTTTATGTCTTGAAACAAGCTTTCCTCATTTCTCTGGGTTTGGAAGCAATATCATGCCAAATACCAAACACATCTTTTTCCTTGATAAAATGTAAATTGACTTAGAGATGGCTCCTCAAATTCAGTGGATCCCATAAACTCTGGAGAGGGGGCTCTGAAGCTTAAGGGTTTGATACACTAGCAGAAGGATATAAGTGTGAACCCTAGAGCCCATGGGCCAAAGCAGGGTATGGTGGCACCTGCTTCTAACAGTAGAACTACTAGTCCATAATCTCCTTTTCCCGGTTTTACTTTTGTTGCTTTATGTTTGGGAGGCCAATTCATTTTTAGGAAACTTTCCTATAAGCTAGACAGTGAAGTTCCAGCTCTTCATATGCACGTATATACAAACAGTTCATGCAAATGTGTAGTGGTACCTCTGTAACTTCAAATATTCACACATGTAAAGTATTCTGAGGTAAACTCTATCAGCACTGAACATGTACAGATGTTTGGCACATATGACTTTCACAATCATCTAACTCTTTTTAATACTGCCTGTACACTGTTACATTAATCCCAGTGGTAGAGAAGTGGATAAATGTCAGCCTATTCTGTGGCATGTGTTGATCTTGATGCTCACAGCGCATCTTGGAGCAAAACCTCTGAGACCTTGTCCAAGGTTTTCTCCTTTCCTGGGCACCTCTAGGTTTATGCCACAGAGCCCCACCTTCTGAGAGCTGTGGAAGGTTCTCAACAGCCACCATCCTATCAATAGGGTCTGATTTGCAGAGGCCCTCAAAGAAATTTCCCAGCTTTCAGAAGCAGATAGGAGTGGCTGGTTGAGCAGATGCTAAGCTCCAGGCAAGCTAATAAATCCATTTCGTCACACCCACACCCACACACAAACACAAACACACACAAATAAAAGTTCTGGTTCTTTACCTCCTAAAAACCCAGCCTAATATTGTTTGTGATGTTGAAGTTCTCTTTGTATGCCCATTGCTACAACATACATAAACATATTCACATGCACATGTACATACATACATACATACATACATACATACATACATACATACTCACCACACATATATTCAGGGCTTTTTTGTTTGTTTGTTTGTTTTCTCATGGTTTATTTTTTTATATTTAAAAATTTCCATCTCCTTCCCTTCTCCTCCCCCCTACCTCCCCTCCTCCTCCCCCTTCACTCCCCTCCTTCTCCCCCTTCCCTCCCCTCCCTTCCACCCATACCTCCCCTCCCTCCCTCTCAAGGCCAAGGAGATATCAGGGTTCCCTACTCTATGCTAAGACCAAGGTCCTCCCAACTCCCCCCAGGTCCAGAAAGGTGATCGACCAAGCTGAGAAGGCTCCCACAGAGCCCATCCATGCAGAAGAATCAGAGCCCAGCGCCACTGTCCTTTGCTTCTCAGTCAGCCCCCGCTGTTGGCCACATTCAGAGAGACGGGTTTGGTCGCATGATCCATCAGTCCCATTCCAACTGGAGTTGGTGATCTCCCATTAGTTCTGTCCCACTGCACCCCTCATGTTCCTGACTTTCTCCCTCATGTTCTCGCTCCTTCTGCTCCTCATCAGGACCTTGGGAGCTCAGTCCAGTGCTCCAATGTGGGGCTCAGTCAATTTCCCCATCTATCGCCAGATGGAGGTTCCCTCACGGTCCTGACTTTCTTTCTCATGTTCTCTCTCCTTCTGCTCCTCATCAGGACCTTGGGAGCTCAGTCCGGTGCTCCAATGTGGAGCTCTGTCATTTTCTTCATCTATCGTCAGGTGGAGGTTCTATGGTGATATGCAAGAAATTCATCAGTATGGCTATAGGAACTGGCCTTTTCAGGCTCCCTCTCCTCAGCTGCCCAAGGAACTAACTGGGGGCGTCTCCCTGGAAACCTGGGAACCCCTCTAGGGTCAAGTCGCTTGACAACCCTCAGGTGGCTCCTTAAATTAAGATATATGCTGCCCTGCTCCCATATCCACCCTTCCTATATCCCAAGCACCCCATTCCTCTGAGCTCCCGCCATTCTCCCCTTCACACTTTTCTCTCCCCATCTTCCCTTGGCCCAGTCTTGCCCAACCCTCAAGTTCCCAATTTTGCCTGGCGATCTTGTCTACTTCCAATATCCAGGAGGATTACTATATCTTTTTTTTTGGGAGTTCACCTTCTTATTATTTTCTCACGGATCCCAAATTTATAGGCTTGATGACCTTTAATTATGGCTAGAAACCGATTATGAGTGAGTACATCCCATGTTCATCTTTTTGGGTCTGGGTTACCTCACTCAGAATAGTGTTTTCTATTTCCATCCATTTGCCTGCAAAATTCAAGATGTCATTGTTTTTTACCGCTGAGTAGTATTCTAGCATGTATATATTCCACAGTTTCTTCATCCATTCTTCCACTAAAGGGCATCTAGGTTGTTTCCAGGATCTGGCTATTACAAATAATGCTGCTATGAACATAGATGAGCATATGCTTTTGGAGTATGATTGAGCATCTCTTGGGTAGATTCCCAATAGTGGAATTGCTGGGTCCTGGGGTAGGTTGATCCCGAATTTCCTGAGAAACCGCCACACTGCTTTCCAAAGTGGTTGCACAAGTGTGCATTCCCACCAGCAATGGATGAGTGTACCCCTTACCCCACAACCTCTCCAGCAAAGGTTATTATTGGTGTTTTGGATTTTAGCCAATCTGACAGGTGTAAGATGATATCTCAAAGTTGTTTTGATTTGCATTAACCTGATAGCTAGGGAGGTTGAGCATGACCTTAAGTGTCTTTTGGCCATTCGAACTTCTTCTGTTGAGAATTCTCTGTTCAGTTCAGCGCCCCAATTTTTAATTGGGTTAATTGGCATTTTACCGTCTAGTCTCTTGAGTTCCTTATATATTTTAGAGATCAGACCTTTGTCAGTTGCAGGGTTGGTGAAGATCTTTTCCCAGTCAGTAGGCTGCCTTTGTGTCTTAGTGACAATGTCCTTTGCTTTACAGAAGCTGCTCAACTTCAGGAGGTCCCATTTATTCAATGTTGCCCTTAATGTCTGTGCAGCTGGGGTTATGCGCAGGAAACGGTTCCCTGTGCCCATTTGTTGTAGAGTACTTCCCACTTTCTCCTCTATCAAGCTCAATGTGTTCAGATTATTATTGAGGTCTTTAATCCATTTGGACTTGAGTTTTGTGCATGGTGATAGACACGGATCTACTTTCATTCTTCTACAGGATGAATCCAGTTATGCCAGCACCATTTGTTGAAGATGCTTTCTTTCTTCCATTGTGTGCTTTTAGCTCCTTTATCAAAAATCAGGTGTTCGTAGGTTTGTGGTTTAAGATCCGGGACTTCTATACGATTCCATTGGTCAACTTCTCTGTTTTTATGCCAATACCAAGCTGTTTTCAATACTGTAGATTTGTAATAGAGTTTGAAGTCAGGGATGGTAATGCCTCCAGAAGTACCTTTATTGTATAAGATTTTTTTGGCTATCCTGGGTTTCTTGTTTTTCCATATAAAGTTGATTATTATCCTCTCAATCTCTGTGAAGAATTTTCATGGGACCTTGATTGGGATTGCATTGAATCTATAGATTGCTTTTGGTAGAATTGCCATTTTTACTATGTTGATCCTCCCAATCCATGAGCAGGGAATATCCTTCCATTTTCTGGTATCCTCTTCAATTTCTTTCTTCAAAGACTTAAAGTTCTTGTCAAATAAATCCTTCACTTCCTTGGTTAGAGATACTCCCAGATATCTTATGCTATTTGTGGCTATTGTGAAAGGTGATACTTCTCTGATTTCCCTCTCTGCTTCCTTATCCTTTGTGTATAGGAGGGCGACTGATTTTTTGGAGTTGATCTTGTAACCTGCCACGTTACTGAAGGAGTTTATCAGCTGTAGGAGTTCTTTGGTGGAGTTTTTGGGGTCGCTTATGTATACTATCATATCATCTGCAAATAATGAAAGTTTAACTTCTTCCTTTCCAAATTGAATCCCCTTGATTCCCTTATGTTGTCTTATTGCTATTGCTAGAACTTCAAGCACTATATTGAAGAGATAAGGAGAGAGTGGACAGCCTTGTCGTGTTCCTGAATTTAGTGGGATAGCCTTGAGTTTCTCTCCGTTTAATTTGATGTTAGCTGTCGGCTTGCTGTAAATAGCTTTTATTATATTTAGGAATGACCCTTGTATCCCTAATCTCTCCAAAACTTTTATCATAAAAGGGTGCTGAAGTTTGTCAAATGCTTTTTCAGCATCTAATGAGATGACCATATGGTTTTTTTCCTTCAGTTTATTTATATGATGGATTACATTGATAGATTTTCGTATGTTGAACCAGCCCTGCATCTCTGGGATGAAGCCTACTTGATCGTAATGGATAATTTTTCTAATGTGTTCTTGGATTCGGTTTGCCAGTATTTTATTGAGAATTTTTGCATCAATGTTCATGAGTGAGATTGGCCTGTAATTCTCTTTCTTGGTTGAGTCTTTGTGTGGTTTAGGTATCAGGGTAACTGTAGCTTCATAGAAGGAATTTGGCAGTGACTCTTGTGTTTCTATATTATGAAATACCTTAAGGAGTATAGGTATTAGGTCTTCTTGGAAGTTCTGGTAGAATTCCGCATTGAAACCATCTGGTCCTGGGCTCTTTTTGGTAGGGAGGTTTCTGATAACAGTTTCTAATTCTTCGCGACTGACAGGATGATTTAGAGCATTTACCTGGTCCTGGTTTAACTTTGGTATATGGTATTTATCTAAAAAACTGTCCATTTCTTTTACATTTTCCAATTTTGTGGCATACAGGCTTTTGTAGTAAGATCTAATGATTCTCTGAATTTCCTCTGTGTCTGTGGTTATGTCCCCCTTTTCATTTCTGATCTTATTAATTTGTGTGTTCTCTCTCTGCCGTTTGATTAGTTTGGCTAGGGGTTTGTCAATCTTGTTGATTTTCTCCAAGAACCAGCTTCTTGTTTCATTGATTCTTTGGATTGTTTTCTGTGTTTCTATTTTGTTGATTTCTGCCCTCAGTTTGATTATTTCCAGTCTTCTACTTCTCCTAGGTGAGTCTGCTTCTTTTTTTTTCCAGAGCTTTCAGGTGTGCTGTTAAGTCACCAATGAGTGCTTTCTCCGTTTTCTTTAAGTGGGCACTTAGTGCTATGAACTTTCCTCTTAGCACTGCTTTCATTGTGTCCCATAGGTTTGAGTATGTTGTGTCTTTGTTTTCATTAAATTCAAGAAAGACTTTAATTTCTTTCTTTATTTCTTCCTTGACCCAGGTGTGGGTCAGTAGTTGACTGTTCAGTTTCCATGAGTTTGTGGGCTTTCTGGGGGTAGCATTGTTGTTGAATTCTAATTTTAATCCATGGTGATCCGATAAGACACAGGTGGTTACTAATATTTTTTTGTAACTGTGGAAGTTTGCTTTGTTACCAAGTATATGGTCAATTTTCGAAAAGGTTCCATGAGCCACAGAGAAGAAGGTATATTCTTTCCTATTTGGGTGGAATGTTCTATAGATATCTGTTAAGTCCATTTGGTTCATTACCTCCATTAAGTCTTTCAATTCTCTGTTAGGTTTCTGTCTGATTGACCTGTCCATTGGTGAGAGAGGAGTGTTGAAGTCTCCAACTATTAGTGTGTGTGGTTTGATGGCTGCCTTGAGTTCTAGAAGTGTTTCTTTTACATAAGTGGGTGCTTTTATATTAGGGGCATAGATATTCAGGATTGAGACTTCATTCTGATGGATTTTTCCTGTAATGAGTATAAAGTGTCCCTTTCCATCTCTTCTGATTGATTTTAGTTTGAAGTCAACTTTGTTGGAAATTAGTATGGCCACACCAGCTTGTTTCTTAGGGCCATTTGCTTGATAAACCTTTTCCCAACCCTTTACTCTGAGTAGGTGTCTGTCTTTGTGGTTGAGGTGTGTTTCTTGTAAACAGCAAAATGTTGGATTCTGTTTTCGTATCCAGTCTCTTAGCCTGTGCCTTTTTATAGGTGAATTGAGTCCATTGATATTAAGTGATATTAATGACCAGTGGTTGTTAACTTCAGTCATTTTTAGTAGTAGGGTTTGTGTGTTTCCCTTCTTCTAGTTGTGCTGGTGAAGGGTCGCTAGATGCCTGAGTTATTGTGGGCGTTGTTGGACTCCTTGGTTTGTGATTTTCCTTCTATTACTTTCTGCAAGGCTGGATTTGTGGCTGTGTATTGTTTAAATCTGTTTTTGTCCTGGAATATCTTGTTTTCTCCATCAATGGTGAATGCAAGCTTTGCTGGGTATAGTAGTCTAGGCTTGCATCCATGTTCCCTAAGTGTCTGTAGCACATCTATCCAAGCTCTTCTGACTTTCATGGTTTCCATTGAGAAATCAGGTGTAATTCTGATAGGTTTCCCTTTATATGTTATTTGACCTTTTTCCTTTGCAGCTCTTAATATCTGTTCTTTATTCTGTATGTTTTGTGTTTTGATTATTATATGGCGTGGGGATGCTTTCTTTTGATCCAGTCTATTTGGTGTTCTGTAGGCTTCTTGTACCTTCATAGGAACCTCCTTCTTTAGGTTGGGGAAATTTTCTTCTATAATTTTGTTGAATATGTTTTCTGGGCCTTTGAGTTGTAATTCTTCTCCTTCTTCTACCCCAATTATTCTTAGGTTTGGTCTTTTCATGGTGTCCCAGATTTCCTGAATGTTTTGTGTTAAGAATTTGTTAGATTTGTTTAGTTCTTTAATCTGTGAGTTTCTTTCCTCTATAATATCTTCAGAGTCCGAGATTCTTTCTTCCATCTCTTGTATTCGGTTGGAAATACTTGTCTCTGAAGTTTCTGTTCGTTTACTCAGAGTTTCTATTTCCAGTCGTCCCTCAGATTGTGTTTTCTTCAATACCTCCATTTCATTTATCAGGTCTTGTACTGTTTCCCTTACCTGTTTGATTGCTTTTTCTTGTTTTTCTTGTTTTTCTTGGGTATCTTTGAGAGATTTATTTATTTCATCTACCTTTTTGTTTGTCAACTCCATTTCTTTATGGCAGTTTTTTACCTCCTGTTTAAGGTCCTCTATTATTTTCATAAAGTACTGTTTAAGGTCGGATTCTTCTATATCTTCTGGGGTAGGGTGTTCAATTCTTGTTGTTTCGGGATGTCTGGATTGTGGTGATGTCATGTTGCCTTTCATGTTGTTGGAGGAGCTCCTGCATTGGCACCTGCCCATCTCTTCCTTCAAAAGGATCCCGGAGGCCTTTGGTGTCCTAGACCAATCTTTGCTGTGACTGAAACTAGTTGGATCTCCCCTGTGTCAGAGGAGGACCTATTCCTTGTGTCTCAATCTGAAGAAACCCGCACTCCCTTGCAGGAATCCCCAGACCTGCCTGGAGACCAGAGTCTGATTCCTCTGGGTGGATGGCCTTAGAACAGGAGCAGGACACCAGTTCAGGTGGAACTGAACTGGTGGAATACCACACAGCGAACCTGGCAGCACAATCTGAAGGAGCCCGCACCCCTCCGCAGGAATCCTCAGACCTGCCTGGAGGCCAGAGTCTGACCCCTTTGGGTGGATGGCCTTAGAATAGGAGCAGGACACCTGAGAACACTAGGGAAAGCTTGGGAGACACAGGGACAGGAGAAACAGACACAAGCCTGCAGAGGGAAGTGTGGGTAGGGGGTCTGTGCTCTCTTCCAGGGCAGGTTGCCCCAGGGTCAGCATTCACTCACCAGTTAAGATGGAATGTCATTGCACACTATCAGGGATTCCAGGCAGCCCAGGGTCGCAGCGCAGACAAAAGGGCCAAGGTGGGGGCAGGGCGGGATGGAATATCACACAGTGAACCTGGCAGCACAATCTGAAGGAGCCCGCACCCCTCCGCAGGAATCCTCAGACCTGCCTGGAGGCCAGAGTCTGACCCCTTTGGGTGGATGGCCTTAGAACGGGAGCAGGACACCTGAGAACTACTAAGAAAATATCACTGGTGCTACTGTGTTGAGAGGTCAGCGAGGTATGAAAGTGCATCTCCAGAAGTTGTCATCAGGACTGCAGTGTCCCAAAGAATGATGGATCCTCTGGCAGACTGTCAGGTCCCCTTACAGGCCAAGCAGCTCTCAGACAAAGGCCTACCCTGCCCCAGGCAGGCCAATGTAGGAGGGGACCTCCCACGGGCCTGGGTGCACTCAATTCCAGGTCCCCAGAGCCCAAACAGGCTGAGCTGTGGGATTTTGTGGCCCCAAAGATGGGAGGATGAGGCAGGGGGAGGGGGGGAGGATTCTGGGGGCAAGCTGGGAAGGGACAGGAAGAGAGAGGCAGTATCCAGGGAGAATAACCCCTTCAGGAAGAGCAGGAAGTGTGCTGGTGGCAGGGGGAGTTGTGGAGTGTCGGTGGTCCCTCTCCGGGCAGCTGCCACGGTTTGGGCACTCACTCCTCACTCACCCCAAAGAATGATGGATCCTCTGGCAGACTGTCAGGTCCCCTTGCAGGCCAAGCAGCTCTCAGACAAAGGCCTACCTTGCCCGACAGTCAAATGAAGGAGGGGACCTCCCACCGGCCTGGGTGTACTCAATTCCAGGTCCCCAGAGCCCAAACAGGGTGAGCTGTGGGATTTTGTGGCCCCAAAGACGGGAGGATGAGGCAGGGGGAGGGGGGGAGGATTCTGGGGGCAAGCTGGGAAGGGACAGGGAGAGAGAGGCAGTATCCGGGGAGAATAACGCCTGCAGGAAGATCAGGAAGTGTGCTGGTGGCAGGGGGAGTTGTGGAGTGTCGGTGGTCCCTCTCCGGGCAGCTGCCATGGTTCGGGCACTCACTCCTCACTCACCCCAAAGAAAGCTAATTTCCAGAGTTTTGAAGAAAAATCCAAACATCAAGGGTGATCATTATGGCAAACAAGGTCAGCTTAAAAGGGATTGTGGAAAGGACATTACTAAAAAAATGTTTGTTCTAAGAATAATCCATTCAGAATGTCCCTCCCTTCTGGGTTATGCGGAAAGTTTTGTGAACGCAGCTATTGGACTAGTGACTGTATATCATTGAAGAATATTCAAGTTAACCTTTTGCCATGGGGAAAATCTGTGAGAGGCCTCTTACAGGACCCTACTCCAAATCCAGTTCAGGTATTTCCTGCCATTATAGAAGAAAATCTTTCCCAGAGTAAATAAAGAACCTACTGCCTACTGTGAGAAATCACACTGCCCTAGAGAGTAGAACAGCTACAGAAGAGAAAAAAGTTCAAGAGAAACCATAAAGGAAATATTCTGGGAAACTTCTTTGAATGAATGAAGACATAAAGTAAAAATACAAGGACCTAAACTAAAAATACAAGCATATTACGTTGTCATTGAACTTCTGGTAGACTCAGGTGCACATGTAAAAATGATTTTATCAGAATTTTGGCATGCAAATTGGCCTCTTCAGGATATAAATATTCAGTATTTAGGGATCAAAACTTCATCTCAGGTAAGGCAGAGCACAAGATGTGTTGACTCTCTAGAGTCAGAAGAAGAGAGAGGAATAGTGAGACCAAAAGATTATAACATAGAAATAAATTTGTGGGCACGTGATTTGTTACCACATTCACATACTCAGATTAACATTAATCTAATCTTAGAAACAAACCATAAATTAACATCTGTTTATGAAAATATATTGCAAGATATCATAAAGAACAGTCACTGACCATTCAGGTAATAAAAGAACAGGGCAAAACAGTTGCTGCACTTCTAAAAGCACCAACTGCCCTTCATTTAAATTGGTAGACAGACAAATCTGTATGGATTAAGCAATGGTCTTTAGCAACAGAGAAACTGCAGGCTTTAGGACAGTTGTTACAGGGAAAACTAAATTCATACAGTTCAGGCAGGGGTGGCACACACCTTTACTCCCAGCAGCCACACTTGCTAGTCACAGAAGCCAGCGGTGGTGAGGCTTGGCTTTAATCTCAGCACTGAAGAGGAATAGAAGTCGGGATGAGACAGGAAATCACTCTCCTTCAGTCTGAAGATTTCATAGAGGTAAGAACTCTCTAGAGTTTTGTGTGCTTTGCTTTTCTGATCTTCAGGTTGAACCCCAATATCTGCTTCTGTGTTTTTATTATTTGTGTTATATATGATGAATATTTATAACAAAAAGGAGAAAGTTGAGCCAGGTAAATTGAAAAATGTAAAATTTGAAGGTAATGGAGGAGCAGGAAATGGAATGGAGCTAAATGCTATCTTCAAAGAGATACATAGATTAAGAAACAGAATAAAAGTGACATTGACCTCAGGGCAAGATCCTCACAGACAAATTTCCAACTTGGGAAAAGCAATTAAATAAAATCTTAGAGCCCAATGTGTTGATGCAAGACATTAATCCCAGAACTCCAAAGGCAGAAGATGGCAGATCTCTGATTCTAAGTTAACCTTGTCTACAGAGGAAGTACCAGGACAGCCAAGCTTAGGCAGTGAATGAACTCATCAGAAACAGAAAGTTGGTGAAGATGAAATTAATTGAAGGATATATATTTCAGCCGAAACAAGCAGCAGAACAGGGAAGTTTCAACCACTTAGTTCTGTCTTCAGGGAGAGAGAATAGGGGCTATGGAATGTTTCTCCTTGACTGAGAAAAGCCACTGAGGAAACATGTCAGAAGTGTCGCTGAACCTGCAGGCCCAGAGAAGCCATTGTGTGAAGCTGGGAAGACGAAGCCTGGATTGCTATGAAGACCCCACGATGTTGGAGGTGTCAGAGCCATGGAATACCTGTCAAGGAAAGTTACTAACAGGAAGTGGAAATCTGAAGAGCACTGTGACATCAGACATGAAGATGCAGAGTTTGGAGTTTTTTCAGCAGGTTTCAGTCTTATTTTTCTCCAGTATTTCTTCACTATGCTCACTTCTCCTAGATTTTGGAATGATAATGCAAATGCTATGTCACTTTATGTTGGAAGCATGTGATATGCTTTTTGATTTTGATTTTACAGTGGCATTATAGTTATAAGATTGAGTCTCTGAAGAGACATTGGAATTTTAAACATTGTTGAAACAGTAACAGACTATTTTGAATTTGGACTGAATGCATTTTTTCATAATGATATGGCACAAGATATTGGGGACCAGGGTGTGGAATGTGGTGGTTTGAAAGAAAATGACCCCCAAAGGTAACAGCTCTATTAGGTGTGGGCTTTGTTGGGGTAGGTTTGGCCTTGTTGGAGGAAGTGTATCACTGTGGAGGCGGGCTTTCAAGTCTCAGATAGGCTCAAACCACACCCAGTGTATCAGACCAATTTCTATAGCCTGCACAAGATATAGAACTCTCAACTGCCTCTCAAGCACCATAATCTCCTGCATGTCACTTTGTCCCACCATGATGATAATGAACTGAACCTCTGGATTGTAAGCGAGCCACCACACTTAAATGGTTTCCTTCATAGGAGTTTATGTGGTTGTAGTGACTCTTCTCAGTAATGGAAACCCTAACTAAGACAGAGGCTCACAGTCAAACCTTAGATGGAACTCAGGGAATGCTTCCACAGAAAAGGGGTGGAAGGATTATAGGAGCCAGAGAAGATTGTAGGAGCCACAGGAATACAACTGACAGAATCAACTCATGAGGATTCAAAGGGGTTTACAGAGACTGACGTGACAATCTGGGAGCCTGTATGAGTCTGACTTAGGTCCTCTGCATAAATGTTATGGGTAGTGTGGTGTTCTTGTAGGATTCCTAACAGTGGGAATGGCACAGGCTCTGACCCTTTCCCTACTCCTTGGACCCCTTTCTTCCTCCTGGGCTGTCTCCTGCAGTTTTGATAGGAGGGTATGTCTGTAGACTTACTGTAACTTGATATGCCATATTTGATTGATATCTCTGGGAGACCTGTATGTTTCTGAAAGGGAACAGTGGAAGAGTGGATCTGGAGGAGAGGAGTGGTCAGGCAATGACTGGGAGGAGACAAGGGAGGGAAAACTGCAGTCAGGGACATATATGAGAGAATAATAAATAAATAAATAAATAAATAAATAAATAAATAAATAAATAAATAAATAAATGAACAAATATATAAAGAAAAAGTTCAGTGGAGGCCAGAGGCATTCTCAAATCTTACCAGGATGAGAGTTGACTTGCTTTATTTACACAAGATGTTTTGAGCACGAGCCCTTCCTGTGTTAATGGATTCCTCTCAAAAAGCCACTGAACATGTACAGAAAGGGTCTCAAGAAGCAGCAATGGACAAGAGTTGCCCCTTTCAAATGTGGAAATGCTGTTGCCAGAGATTCTTTCCCTATGCATAGACTTTCAATTTTACTAACAGAGAATTGTGCAGATATGAGACATTTCTGTCCATGACCGAGAAAAGCTCTTGAAGTCGAGTCTACACTGCATTTCCATCTCATACCTTAAATATTGTTTTCTTTTCTTTTAGTTCTTGGTAATCATTTCAAGGACCACAAAGCAGGTTCTACATGTCAGCAGGAATCAATCTTGTTGTACATATCCTTCAATTCAAAGCAAATTTAGACATAAAGATTTTAGTGTAAGATATGTGTAAAAGTTAGCTATTTACAAGGGTTTCCTTGAACATGGAATTTTTTGTTTTGACTGCCTTTATTCACAAAACACATTTTTTCCTGTTAAAAACAACAAAGAAATGAATGGCTCGGTTATATTGAGAGGAAAGATATGAATGCCAAACCACAGTGACAAATTAGTACTCAATTGGGGTTCTAAAGGTGTATTATTTTCACTTCAAACCTGAAATGCTTTCAAGTTGGGTACTGTGGATCAGGGACTTCTAAAACCATAATCAGCATGAAAGTTGAAAGCACAGCAATATATGCAGCTTAATTCCTAAAATGTGATTCTTGACATGACATGATTAGTGTCCCAGGGGACTAGATCCTGGGAACAAAGGGAGGATGGAGTTGAAATGTTTGCAACAAGCCTGGTATATGGTGATATGGGATTCCCCTCTGTATGCTATAAAAATGTCTTATTACCATTGGTTATTAAAGAAGCTGTGCCGGGCAATGGCTTAGTAGGATCAAGGCAGGTGGCAAGTCCTCACAGAGATATACAGAGAAAGTAGGCTGAGTAAAAGAGATGCCATGTAGCTGCCAAAGAAGAAGGATGCCAGCCAGACACGAGTCAGAGCCTTGCCAGTAGGTCAATGCTACGTGATGATTCACAGATAATAGAAATCGATTAATTTGAGATGTAAGAGTTAGCTAGAAATGTGCCTAAGCTATTGGTCAAACAATATTGTCATTAATATAGTTTCTGTGTGATTATTTGGATCTGGGTAGCGAGGAAAGGAAAAAGCAGTCTCTCTCTACAATATGGCATGAACAGCTTTGACACTGCATTACTCGTAAACTATGCACTATGAGGTGGAACAATGTGCTTTTGGCCCAAATCCCAATTCACTCCACTCAGATGGTAAAGACTGATGTGCCATGGTACAGGTAATAGTGCTCTTCAGAGGTTGTACTACACAGGCTCATGATAGTAAGTCAAGAAGGGGGCCACACCTTTGACAAAACCTTCTACTCAATGCCTGGTGAACTTGGTGCCTTAATAAAACAAGTAGTAAATTCTCAGCTACCTTAGCAAAGAAGGCAGTGATCCCAAATATCTGGCATATCTTTTTTAAAGAGTCAGTCTAGACTTCTCAGTGCTTTACAACAATGAAACTTTATTCATGTTCACACATAGGTTACTCGACCATGTTGAAGAACATTGACATATCCAAAGACATGTCTACATTAGAATTATTCACATATGCAAACAATGAAGACACAAAAGGGGCTGCCAAGTTAAGGACTCTTAATCTTGTGAACAGAGTTGATAATGCCTAGCACAGTGCAGATATTATTAGAAACTCGAAGATTCAGGTGCTTCAAATAAAACAAACAACTAAAAAACAAAAATATGCAAGGTCCAGAGTCTATAAACACAGATAAATCATTTTATTACCTCAATATAATATTTAGGTAGCCCACAAAATGCCTAAAGGCATAAGAAAAAGAAATAATGAGTTGGGACAGGAACTATCTTGCAAATTCAGTCAACAACAGGGAGTTCGTGGAAGCCCAACTTTGTATCTCACTTAGGGCCAGACTGGGGTGCTGTCAAGATGTTCAGGTGTCATTGGGTGAAGCAGAGTATGTAGACTGAGGTGGTGACATCCGGAGGCAGGACAGCTGTAGTATTCACTCCCGATCAGGACCTGCAGAAAGACATGCAAAGGCAAATTCATATCACAAATATGCCACTGCCTGGCTCTCCTGTCATCATGCTGTGTACCAAACGAATGGATTTAGATTTTCACTGGGACCAATGAACAGAACTGTTCCTACCTAAATTCCTTCTCTCCAGTACTCCTGACACCATCACTCCCAGCTGTAGGTCCTTTCTGGTCAAGGCCAAGATCTCTGAATAAGATCCTTCCTCTGACAAGAAGCCTGCATCTTTCACCCCTGGCCCCAGAGTTTCTGGCACAGCTTACATGGCGAACCCAGTTAGACCTCTTTGAGAAGCAAGTTCTCCAGCTTCATTGCACATCCCCTGTTCTACGACATTCACCCAGAGCTGCTTCCCACTTACACAGTGCTCTTCATTGAGCAATTTTTCTCAGAAGCCTTGTTTCCGCCTCGCTGACTGTGAAATTCTCCTCTGAACTCACAGATTCTTTCCTTGATGGAATTGATATGCAATGCAAGAGATACGAGAGAGTGACTTCTGGCAAGACACCTCCCTGACCACAGTGGGCCCTGCAGCCTCCATTCCATTCCACCAAACACCCATCTCTGTGAGCTTCCCCTCCTCTCACCCACAAAGCCCATCCCTTCCAAGGACCTCGACCCCACTCATTTACCATGACGTGTGATGGTACTACAAGCGGGATAGTGCAGTTGCAGGGTTCCAAAATCATGTTAGAGGTCCTGAGAACACGCAGAGGAGAAGCCAGGAGGTTAAACACTCTGGATGACAACTACCATGAACACATACGGAGGGCTCTGCGAGATCAGACTGGGGGATTGTGAATGATTGTGGGCACTAGGACAAATGACACTAGTCCATTGGGCCTCGGATGGACCCTCCCCTACTTGACCTGTTTTCCCTCCAACCTCCTTCCATAGATCCTCCTAGAGACACTACTTTTTGTGAACCCTCTCCTTCCCGGGTACACTGAAGATGACCAACAGCTGTTCTGCTCTGCACATCACCAGGAAAGATGTGAGTATGGTCCTCTGTAGAGACTAGGTCTTTCCTCCACTTTGCCCACTCCCCACCAGTCATGAAGGATAAGCCAAGCTCATTTGGCAGACACATTCTCTGTAGGCCAGGAACATTTCCCTGGGCCTCTCTGGCCCTTCCGACTATGCCTCCAGATTTCAGCAGAACCTTCTTCCATGTACATTCATTTCAGTGTGGATGGATAGTATCAGCATTTTGTAGCCAACTGCCTCCTGTATGCAATATGTTTGTCCTCTTTAATGCTCCTCTTTAGAATATTTTCCAAGCATGCCTCCAGGGAGTGAGTGACTTAGAAGGATGCTTTCCCTAGCATGTTGTTCAGGAATTACTAAATCTGGGAGGATCCTGTCTTGAAAGTTAGGCTGAAAGGTAGCCCTGTCATTCCCCTAGATCTTTTGTTTCCTACCTCCTTGCTTCCTGCTTTCCCTCCTTGGTTCCTTTCTTTTTCCCCCTTCCTTCCTTCCTTCCTTCCTTCCTTCCTTCCTTCCTTCCTTCCTTCCTTCCTTCCTTCTGTCCCTTCTTTCATCCCCTTCCTCCCTTCCTCCCTCCCTCACTTCCCTTTATACCTCCCTCCCTTCCTCCTTCCTTTCTTTCCTCTCCTCTTGATCCTTCCTCTTTCCTTCCTCTCCTGTTCCTCCTTCTTGCTGCTCCTACCCCTGCAGCACCAAGCTCGAGTTTGGAGACAGTACCATTAGCCACAGCGACCTCCACAGTCTCTGTTGTACTCACACGCAAGGTATAGTCACTGGCTGGCTGGGATTCCATGAAAAAGTAATTGTCATTTGAGGATTCAAATTCACTGGAACATAATTCAGAGGTACAATTACTGTGGGCCAGTGTAGCAGCAAAGGCATCTGGGAGATGTCCTGCAAAGAAAGACACCCTTGTTGAAGATCAGGTCTGATCACCAAGACTCAAGGGATAGAAATGTAGTAAAATGGTGACAGCCATGGACAATGGCACAGCTCTCAAGACCTTGGTGATGACCATGGAGAACAGCAGGGCTCTGAAAACCTTGGCAACCAGCCATACACATTCACCTTTTTGATTATTCCTCTACTGGAGGGCACTGAGACCCAAAGAGAAGTTATTTTCCCAAGGTCGCAATGCACCGAGGACTGGTGCTGGAATCTCAGAGTTTAGAACATGCTCAAAATTGTCTGGACAGTGACTTCTGGCATGGAGCCTCTCCCTGTAGCAAATTACTTTCCTTACCTGTTGCATAACTGTGTGAGGCAGGGCTTCAGGCTGCTGAACAATACCCTGCTGCACATCTGGAAAAGACCATGCAGAGCTTGACTGAGCCTCCCTCCCCAACATGTTCTCTTGAAAGTACCTAACTCCATCCCCTCCCCAATCTGAGGACTCGGGTCACCACCAGTCATTTTAATATCCCACCCACAATGTCTGTCCTTTCTGTAAAAACGTGATACTTGGCACAGATAGTATACCTGAACATGCTAACGTCTGGGGAGGAAGGGTTTGTACAAGGTCGAGTGGCAATTCTGTGGCATGGCTGGTGACAGAAGCATTTCGGATTTCTGCTGCCACCTGAGACCCCCTTCATGGCCAGAGACACTCATCCATGGTTCCTGGTTTGGCGAGACGCTGCTTAACATTCACGTGAGAGTTGCGGTTAGTAGACATAGTCTTCCTCAGGCCTCAAGAGAGATTCCACTTTCTCTATGTATTCTATGTTCTTCACAGAACTCACGGCAGACAAGGCTCCACTAGAGTCCCTGAAGTAGGGGATTGAAAGAGTCAAGTTAGTCACACATACAGGAGGAGGCCTGACCTCTCCCCTAGAGGTAGTACACTCCTGAGACCGTGTACTTGCACATCTGAAAGAGACAGAAACCTGTTACACCCCCAGTTTCTTCTGAGCCTATGGCAAGGCATGGTCAGAGCAAACTACAGGTCCTCTGGGACCAAGTTTTACCCCCTCTTTGGTGATCTGGTTGAGCGTGAAGTTGCTCACGAGTCCAGTAGAAAGCAGAACATTGGTCAAGTTCCATGTTCCGTGGCTCTAGAATTAGGGCAGGTCACCAAAATGGCTGCCAGAATTCCTACCCACCAGTGGACTTACTCTACCACCAGATAACTCTGTTTCTAGTTCCTAGACTCTTCCTGTTCTCCATCCTGCTCATGACTGGGACCATTTTTCCCACTCTTCTTTTTACCATGTTTTTTGTCTTACCCTTCATTTCTCCTGGTCACTCAGACTCTCCATCATACAAGTCTCTCTCACACTTCACCTTCTCCTAACAACCTGTTTGCTCAAGCCCCATGGAAGCCTAATCATGACTTTCCCTGCTCATCACCACTCACAGCCCCTAAGACAGTCACACACACACATAGAGAGACCCACACAAATAAATACACATGCACACACAGAGAGACACATACAGACACACACACAGTCACACACACATACACACGCATTTACTCACACACATGCACACATACACAAACACATACACAGACACACATATTCACACACACCAACACACATACACGCATACACACACATGTACACACATATGCACACACACACATGCAAACACACAGATGCACTCACACAGAGACACACTGTCACACACAGTAACACACATACACACACACTCATTTTGAGGCACAGGAACGTGCTCTTACATCTTCATCAGCAATAACAACTCTCTGTTCTGTTGCTTTGTCCTGTGCCCTGCCAAAGACAACTGGCATCCCTGATTTAATTGTCTCCCTAAAGTCCTGACTTTAACTTGACTTCTGACCACCAGCATGGAAGTGAATGGACATAGTCATTAGCTCAAGGGATACCATATATTCCCTTCTTCCTGGATCATGGATCATCCTCAAGCCCCACTTTAATCTTAATAATTCCTTTGATCCCCTTGGAAGTGACTGAACACTTGCTCCACATGAAATCATGTTCTTCCTAAGCCAACTTAGCTGACTCCTGCCTGAAATCCCACTACACAGGAAGCTGAGGCGGGAGAATGGTGAGTTTGATGACAGCTCATAACACCAGGAGAACTTGTCTCCACTAATAACCAAAGTAAGGACAATAATGATAGCAATAATAAATATTATCATCCTCTAGAATATTGGAAATCTTGCATTTAAACTCTTCTAACCTCCTTTTCCCCTACATTCTTCTGCAACTGGACCAAATCTTTTTTTAATTTTCTTGTCACAGGGCCAAATGTTATACCATGTTCAATCCAGGAGCTAGTCCCTCAGCAGGCTGTTTATCTCAGGACGGCATGCTCCCTCTGCAGTCCAGAAAAACCATGCTTTCTGCCATAGCCTCTGGCCAACCTTCTAGATGCTTCTCCATATTTCACCAGTGGCACATGATCACACATTTCTTCTCCTCCTTGGCAATCCCTCCCTCTGTCTGTCTGCCATCCTGCAGCAGTTCAAAGAGCACAGGTTCCCCTCAGGAAACCCAGCCATCCGTTTGTGCCCCACCTGTGTCAAAAGAAGCAGGAGCCTCCTTCAGGTTTTTATGGTTTGAAAAATTGCTTCTGTTTGGTGGTTATGTCTTAGTTACTGTTCTATCAGCATGACAAAATACTATGACCAAGACAACTTATAGAAGATACACTTAATTGGAGACTTACTTATAGATTTAGAGGGTTATGTTAGTCTGTAATCATTACAGTGGAGACTCTGTCATCAGGCAGGCAAATATGGTTCTGGAGCAGTAGCTGAGAACTTACATCTGAACTGTAAATTGCTGGAAGAGAAAATAAAACTGGGTCTGGCACAGGCTTTTAAAACATCTAAGCCAATCCTTCACTTTCAGTGACACACTTTCTCCAGTGAGGTCATACCTATTTACTAATCTTTCCTAAACAGTCTAACTACTGAGACCCAGACAATCAAACATATAAACTTATGGGGGTCATTCTCATTCAAACATTCACAGATTATAATATATTACATTATTTCCCCTTTCCTTTTCTCCCTCCAAACCTTTGTATATACGATTTCTTGGTCTCTTTCAAATTCATGGCCTTTCTTTCTTCATTTTCACAATGAAGTCAACATCCTTTGTAATAATTAAGAGATATTTAAAAGTAAACTGAATAAAAGAGATAGAAAAGTGTAAACTGAATAAAAAAGTCAAATATCTTTATGGAGATCTTATTGGTATCGATCTTAACCCACATATATTGGTGCTATATAACTCATATTGTTTTCTTTTGCTTGCTTTACACAGGTATTAAACTAATCACTCAAATTGTTCTATTTGCAGGCAAGGTGCTCAATAATCATACATCCTTATGTGTGAACATCACTTCAAAAGTAATACAAATGCTATACAAATTTGGAGAGCCACTGTATTATTAAGTGTTGGGGCAGCTGGCCCAATCCCTGCGTTCAGGGGCGTGGCTGCCCCAGCGGAGTAGGATACCCCTTAAATAGGATCAGGGGCCAGAAGGAGCCCCGTTTTGCTTTCCCCCGCGTTACCTTCTGCTCCGCTGGACCCTTGGTTCTGTAAGTTCCCTTATTTCCCCTTTTATTAAAACTGATTTATTATAAAAGGACTATCTTGGTTATTCCCTAAGCCCTCCGACCGCTGGTGCCCGCCGGTACATTTGGCGCTCTCACTTGGGGCAGAACACTGGGCAGCCAAGCCACCTAAGACCACCCATACCCCACAGCCTGCTGCGGTTGGCAAATTTCTGCTCAAAATTCACAGGCGGGCGGAGCCAGCTCAACTTTAATTCAGCTGATTGAGCCGGAGCAAGCATTTTTTTTTTTTTACTAAACCGCGGCTCGCTCCTGCGCTCCGCGCATGTCCCCGTAGAAGTAGCCAGCCGCCGGCCATTGGGAGTCCCGCGCGCACGCCTTCCCCGGGTCGCCCGCCAAATTGTTTGTGAAGCTCTTGTAGAGATTCAACGTTGCCAGCGGTTTGTGCAGCTTTTGAAGAGATACACCGTTGATTTTAAGCTACCATAACATCGCCGCCACTTCCCCAGCTACTGTGCTCTGAACCCGACGCCATCTTTGGTTTCCGAAAAAAACGTGAACCTAGGTGCACTGCGCCATCTAGTGGCAGACAACGGTAATTACAGGTAATTTTTTCATTTGAAATTAAGCATTAAGATTAAAAATGTCTGATAATATCACTATTAAAGGATTCTATAATTTGTTTAATTACAGAATGACCGAATTTTTGAGCGATACAGATATGGTTTCCTTTGGCTGGATATTTACAGGGCTTGGTATCTTCTTTATTTTTATTTTTTTCATTACAACGTGGTTGGAAGATAAAAAAGAGATAGAGTCCTTACAGGCAGGAGCTAAAAAACTAAACAAGGACATAACTGGTTTGGAAAACACTAATAAACAGCTTGAAAAGACGGTTGCAGCTCTCGAGGAAAGGAATAATAGACTTTCCTCTGAGATGGCTTTGTTAATTGAGAAAAATATGCAAGAGTTTTGTAAACGATTTGAAACTTTCGAGGAGAAGTTTGAATCTCATGAGGAAAGGAATAACAGATCTCTCTCTGAGATGGCTTTATCACTTGAGAGGAAAATGCAAGGTATGGAGGCAGGAACAGCGGATTTGAATCATTAGTTACAATCCCTGTCGGTAGAAACTGAAACATTATCTGAGAAGATTCGAACCGTTGAATGTATTAACAAGACTTTATCAAAGAGGTATGAAAGATTGCTGGACAGAATTTCAATACAAGATGGCACTATTCATGCCATAAAAATTCTGTCCAAGGATGAGACATTGTCGGTGTTGGACAAACTTCATACCTTTGAATCCTCTATGAAAGCCTTGGAACATAATACTGGGCAAGAGATTGAGGCATTGCAGAAGGCAATGGTAAATAGATTTGAAAAGATGGAGGAAATTATGGACTCTCATGAACAGGAGCAAATAGTACAAAAGAAAGTCCCAACCCCATCGATAAATAAAACTCTCCAGGATAGCTTCAATAGAACTCTACCTATCTTCCCAGTGATAACTACAGAAAAGGTGACTGGTTCTAAAAACCCTAAGATCACCAAGGAATATACATGGGAACCCATCCGTATGAATGATCTGAAAGAAATTAAACAAGCTGTTATGAATTTTGGGATGCATAGCTCCTTTGTTAAGGAGATGCTAAAGTCTTGGTCCATTACAATTAACCCCACCCCTAGGGACTGGTTGGACCTAGTTTCGGCTGTTTTAGAGAATGGCCCTCAATTGAGCTGGAGGTGCATGTTCAGACAAGAGGCTAGGCTTTTAGAATAGCAGGAAAGATCAAAGGGACTTGACATCACCCTAGATCAAATTATGAGTGAAGGACTTTATTCTGATCCTCTAGAACAAGCTAATTATGATGAACACACTCTATCCATATGTACTACCGCAGCCTTGAAGGCTTGGGACAGGGTTCAAGACCCAAGACAGAGAACGGAATCATATATCAGAGTTAAACAAGGTCTGAGAGAACGATTTGTTGACTTTTTACATCGACTAACCAAAGCTGTAAAAATAGGGATATCTGACCCAGAAGCAAGGCAGGTAATAATTGAGTCCTTGGCTTATGAGAATGCCAATGTAGAGTGCAAAAGGGTTTTGACGCCTCTAAAGATCAGATCAGCACCCCTGGAGGAATGGGTCTTACATACAATGAATATTGAATCGACTGAGTTTCACGCTGATACTTTGGTAGAAGAAGCCATTGCCAATGGTAAAAGGAGACATCAAAATACCAAAAGTTTTAATTGTGGCAGAATGGGACATATGAAACGGAATTGCAGACAAAGGACTTACAGAAATAATAGTAATAATAATGCGTTTTCCAGGAATAACAGGAATAGGAGACCTCAGCCTTCAGGGTTATGTAGGAGATGTGGGAAAGGTAGACATTGGGACAGCGAATACAGATCGTCAAGAGATAGGCAAGGAAATTCGCTGCAGGCGGGAAACGCCATGGGGGGGCCTCTCGCAGGCCCCCATGGCAAATGTGGTCCAGTCATTTCCCATTACAACGGTGAACATGCCTTGTCAGGACAATTAGAAATCCCCATGTCTGCTGTTGGAAGCACAAATAGCCCAAAAGATGAATTACGTGTATTTTGGCAAACTTCTATAAGTGATCAAAGACCGAAGTTGAAAGTGTGTGTAAATGGCATTTTCATTACTGGCCTGCTGGACACAGGAGCGGATGTTAGTATCATTACTCCAGAATCTTGGCATCCGTATTGGCCACTACAGGATGTAAATGTTCGACTTTTGGGAATTGGGACCCTATCTCGAGTAAGGCAAAGCACAAGATGAGTCAAATGCATTGGTCCTGAGGGACAAATAGGAAAATTAAGGCCATATGTAGCTAATATTGCAGTAAATTTATGGGGTCGTGACCTATTGCAGCAATGGAATACTCAAATTAATATTCCTGCTGCCTCTAGAGCATATATTTCTGAGCAAAACATCAAAAGGTATTACAGATGGTGAAAACCAGCCATTCGGGCTGTACAAGAACACAAACCAATAGATACCCCTCCAGAATCACCAACGGCCCTACCTCTAAAATGGTTGACTGAGAAACCGATATGGACAAAACAATGGCCTTTATCTGAGGAAAAGTTGCAACTTTAGAACAGCTAGAACAAGAGCAATTGGATGCTCAACATATAGAAAAATCTACCAGCCCTTGGAATTCTCCTGTATTTGTGGTTAAGAAAAAATCTGGTAAATGGAGAATGGTGACAGATCTCAGAGCTATAAACAGGATTATTCAACCTATGGGCTCTCTGCAATCTGGACTTCCTCTGCCTTCTTTATTACCAAAAGGATGGCCTCTCATAGTTATTGATTTGAAGGACTGTTTCTTCACCATACCTTTACAAGAAAAAGATAGAGAAAAGTTTGCCTTCACAGTGCCTACTTATAATAACTCTCAACCTACCAAGAGATACCAGTGGACCGTCCTCCCACAGGGCATGTTGAACTCTCCCACCCTGTGCCAATACTTTGTGAATCAACCATTACAAATAATACGCAAGATGTTTCCCAAATCCATTGTCTACCATTATGTAGATGACATCTTATTGTCTGATTCAAACGTAGATACCTTAGAGAGACTGTTTGAAGAGGTGAAAATAGTTCTACCTAAATGGGGATTACAGATTGCTCCCAAAAAAATTCAGAGAGGAGATTCTGTTGATTATCTAGGTTATAGAATAGGTTTGCAAAAAATTAAGACACAAAAGGCACAAATTAGGAGAGATCGACTACGGACTCTTAATGACTTTCAAAGGTTGTTGGGAGACATTTCCAGCCTTCGACCGGCTGTTGGGATAACACCTGATATGATAATTCACTTAAACAAAACCTTAGATGGGGAAAGAGACCTAAACAGTCCCAGAGAATTAACAGCTGAAGCAGAAAAAGAACTGACAATGGTTGAAGAAAGATTGCAGGAAGCACATGTGGATAGTGTGAATCCAGAACTCAGTTGATTCTCGTCATATTGCCTTCAAAAATTTCTCCTACAGAAATTTTAATGCAAAGAGATGATATTATCTTAGAGTGGATCTTTCTACCTCATAAGCCAAGTAAGAAATTAAAAACCTATGTGGAAAAGGTTTCTGAACTAATCATAAAAGGCAAATTGAGACTTTGTCAACTAGCAGGCATAGACCCAGCAGAAATCATAGTGCCTTTCACCGCTGATGAGATACGAAAATTGTGGGAAGATAATGAACCATGGCAAAGAGCTTGTGCTAACTTTTTAGGAGAAATTAATAACAACTATCCAAAAAGCCAAAGGCTTAACTTTATAAAGAGAACTTCTTGGATTCTTCCTCGAATTGTCCGTTATGCTCCAATAACTGGAGCCCGCACGTTTTATACTGATGCCAATAAATCAGGGAAGGCAGGCTACAAATCAGAAGACTTGAGTAAGGTGGAACAAAGTCCTTACGATTCTGTCCAAAAGGCAGAGTTATTTGCCATTCTTATGGTGCTAAGGGATTTTAAGGAACCTCTTAACATTATTACTGACTCACAATATGCAGAAAGAGTTATCTTACATATTGAAACTGCTGAATTCATACCTGATGATACTGAACTAACCTCATTGTTTATCCAGGTACAAGAAATGACCAGGAACAGACTTTGCCCTATGTATATAACACACATCCGATCCCATACGGGTCTGCCAGGTCCTTTAGCACGTGGTAATGCAGATATTGATCAGTTATTGATTGGTAATGTGCTGCAGGCTTCCAAATTTCATGAAAAGCATCATGTCAATAGCAAAGGCTTGAAGAAAGAGTTTTCTATTACATGGCAACAAGCTAAGGAGATTGTAAAGAAATACCCTACTTGCTCTTTCTATAACCAAGCACCACTGCCTGCGGGAGCTAACCCAAAGGGCAATAAAAGGAATGAAATCTGGCAGATGGATGTGTTCCATTTTGCAGAATTTGGAAAATTAAAATATGTACACCATACCATTGACACTTATTCAGGATTCCAATGGGCAACTGCTTTAAGCTCAGAAAAGGCCGATTCAGTAATCACTCACTTATTAGAAGTTATGGCCATCATGGGTATACCTGCACAAATAAAGACGGATAATGGTCCAGCTTATGTCTCTAGGAAAATGAAACGTTTTTTTGCCTATTACAACATTAAGCATGTTACAGGTATACCCTACAATCCTACAGGTCAAGCAGTCATTGAAAGATCAAATAGGACTCTAAAGGATATGTTGAACAAACAAAAGGGGGTGGAAAATACCCCCAGAAATAGATTACATAATGCTTTACTAACCTTGAATTTTCTCAACACTAAAGAGAAGGGGACGATGGCTGCAGAAAGACATTGGATAATGGAAAAGTCTGTTGAGTTAAATCAACCAATTTATTTCAAGGATGTGTTGACCTCACAATGGAAGCCAGGGGATGTGCTGTGTTGGGGAAGGGGTTTTGCTCTTATCTCCACAGGAGAAGAAAAATCGTGGATACCATCAAAGTTAATAAAGGTTCAGTTTGAAGAGGAGAAGCCCTTTAGAAAAGAAAAATATCAATTCATGCACAAGGATGGTGAACTTACTGATGGTAAGAGGCCTATAGTTTGGGGGCAGGATTCCTTTCTTATCCCCACAGGAAGACGCTCACCTTCGAAGGATCTGAGGGACCCTGGATACCTTGAATATTGATGGATTGGAACCAATTGCAACCCTACAAGAATCAGCATTAACATTGGGTAAGCTCTGAGTATAAAAAACAATTTTTTGAATGTGTGTCAATATGCATTTCTTTATAGATATTTAGAGCTGGTTTCTTGGAGTTGGACTCTGGCCCAGTCCCTCTCCAATTCCAAGCTTGTTTATAAGAGATTTCTCAGAGTTTCTGTCTCAGGTTAGGAGACTTGTTATGAGACAGAATATTAATAACAATAATGTTGATATTGGTACCAATATATTTGCCTTCTTTGCCTTCCTTCATATCTATGGTTGTCTTTAATGCACCTTTCATTGAAGATATGCACGTATACGTCTGTATGTGTCTGTGTAGATAATGCTTATCTCTCTCGCAACAAACGACAAATTTTTTCTTCAGTAATCTTTGCAGTTTCCTAGATGAAGACGGGGCCCCGCAACATCAACTCCAACTGGTTATTATGACGTCATGTTTTTGTAGCGCTAATATTTGGCCTGTTTTTTTTGGTACCACCTGCACAGAACACTTTTGAATAGTGCACATTTTTGACAACATTCTGGTCTCATTTCTTCGAAAATTCACAGGCTGGACACATTTTTCCTAGATGAAATGTTACCCTGGGTACTCTACCATCATTTGCTTTCACAGGAACCCCTGAGAAGAAAAGTCGCCCCTATGTCAGCTGGAAGCAATCTTAGATGATGACGCCCCCCCTCCCAACAACGTTTACCCTCAGGTTTAGGGACACTAATTGGTGGCTAGTATAGGGTTGTCGGGTTGTGGAAGGCTTTATATGGACTCAGGGGTATAAATTATGTATATATATATATATATATATATATATATATATATATATATATATTAAAAAAGGGGGGGAGGGATTAACTGGTGATCTGAAGGAATAATTGATTTTTGTGAGTTATTGTTTTTTGAAAAACTATATGAGTGTTGATTCTTGTATATTGATATATTGAACATTGTATGAGAGTATGATACTACCTCTGTTTGAAACAATTGTTATATTGACATTGTTTACTATATTGCAATGTACATCTCTACCTCTGATACTATTTACGTAATGACATTGTTTACTATATTGCAATGTACATTTCTACCTCAGATATTATTTATGTAATGACCCTGTTTACATTTGGAAATCATTGTCTTCATTTATTGTACAGTTGTCTATTCTATTAGTCATACAGTTACATAAGTGTTGAGAATCATATGTTGGTCATATTTATATTTAGGACAATCAGGTTTTTAGACACATAGAGGTTGTATTTAGTATAGATAGCATAATCTTCGACCTCTTTGAAGAGCTGTAGAACATGGCCTTTAATCTAACCTAGAGTTTTGTATTTATGAGACACAATCACTCCTGGCAACAATGCTCTACTCCCGAGAGAACGTTGAGCACCAAAGACACTCCACTGGGAGTTTGTCTTCTACTTGGCAGAACTGGCCTTGGGGCAAAGAAAAGCCCATACCTCCATTACTGACTAAAGTACGAAATATCCATAAGTGGATAAAACAGAATTGTCTTATCTTGCCAAGACAGGATAGGATAGTTCTACTAAAGGTTCCTTGCAATTGTATAATGGTATGTCAGGTTTTTTCAGGCCTCAGCCAAAGTTGGTTGCCTCAACATTGCTATCAAGACTTTGTGTGGTTGCCCAGGTAGTCAATTGTCTCTGTCTTCTGTTGCACATTTTGGAAGTTTCTCGTTTGTGCTTCCTGGTTGCTTTGGTAATATTACTTTCCTTCTCAGATCTTTGATGGGGTTGAAGATTAGATAATGGTAGCTACCTTCTACATTATTTAGACTTCCCAAAGAAGAGTGATTAGAAAAATTTTTTTGTTATATGCTCCTCGCCTGATATTGTTTACTTCTTGTAATTTTATATGATATATTCCCGTTGTATATAGTTGTATTTGATTTCTGAATCTGCCTTATTTAGACAAAAGGGGGAGATGTTGGGGCAGCTGGCCCAATCCCTGCGTTCAGGGGCGTGGCTGCCCTAGCGGAGTAGGATACCCCTTAAATAGGATCAGGGGCCGGAAGGAGCCCCGTTTTGCTTTCCCCCGCGTTACCTTCTGCTCCGCTGGACCCTTGGTTCTGTAAGTTCCCTTATTTCCCCTTTTATTAAAACTGATTTATTATAAAAGGACTATCTTGGTTATTCCCTAACCCCTCCGACCGCCGGTACCACTGGTACCCGCCGGTACAATTAAGTATTATGAAAATCTGAAATGATTTTGAATTGGTTTATTTCAATCATAATTGAACACAAATTAAATTATTTCCAAAGCAATAATCAAAGATGATATGAAAACAACAGGAATATTTCATTTTCATCTTGTACTGAAAAAAGGCAGACCAATTTAAATTCAACAACTTTTTTCCTTCTTTTGCCTTAATTCTTTTCAGATAATTTTTAGATGATGTAATGTACCAACCACATTTCCACGTGGTTTTCCAATGTGTCATATTGAGGCAGTACTGTCCTTCATCCAGTGGGCTTACTGTCAAAGGTTATTTAACCAAATGAGTAGGAATTTATTTCTGGGCACTATGGTTTTCTCCTGGACTGTTTGTCGTTTTTGTATGCCCAATACCAGACACTTTGATAATTGTAACTTTATACAATGGTTTAAAATCAGAAACTGCAGGGCCTGGAAAGAACACACCTGTTCTTGCAGAGGACCTGCATTTGACTCCCAGAACCCACTTGGTGGTTCACAAACATCTTTACAGTTACCTGAAGTTCCAGGGAATCCGATACCATCTTGTGAAGCTCCACAGGTAGTAAACACAAATGTGAAACATATGCATATATTCAGACAAAACACTCATACATAAAATAAAAAATAATAAAATAAAAAGATCAAATAAAAATAAAAAAGTTGACTTCTGTCTTCATTTTTGTTGTTATTTTATACATTGTTTTGACTATTTATCTGTGTTAGCTTTTAACTTATCAAACATTGTTAGGGTGATTTTTTTCTGTTCTTTTTGTTGTCTCTCCTGGTCCTGAATTTCTTTCAGTACAACTTTTGGAGTTTTAATTTGTTTTTGCCCCATCCTTATCCATTAATATATATGCCTTTTAATGTTTTGTTTGGATTTGAAGGTTTTAAAGAAAACACTTTTCCAAGACTGCACCCTGACTTAGCATATAGGAAGACTGTTGCCAATGGGCCAGAGGCTAAGTCACTTGTATAATCTTTCCTAGTGTCTTGTTTACATGATATCTGCATTTAGACCTGCAGCTCTTAAATGTTTCTGGCCTGTTGTAAGGAGCTTCCAATGGCCAATCAATTTCCTTCAGCCTTTCAAATCAGGCAAGACGGGAAATGGTTTGCCATATAACTGCTGCAGAACCCAGAACACTGAATTCATAGGCCAGTCTACCAGGTCATTCTCACTACTAAATTAGGGGCTATGTGTTCCAGATTTCTCCTGGTTTTTCTACCTTATGTATAGTAGAGATAGGGGCATAAAGAGACATACTTGAGAATTTTCCTACAACCAGAGCTAGAATTCTTTCTTGTTTTAATCATGGTCTATGCGCTGAAGATTACTGAATACTACACAATGGTGACTTTGGTAGCAAATAAAGGGGCTGTGCAATTCTGAAAGACATTGTAACTGATATTTGCTCTTTTAAACCTCTTGCTTGATGCTTCAATAGAATAAATTTCTAGATAACAATTTATGTAGTCTCCCTTGATATTTGTCATACACCGCTTAACAAACAACCCATACTTCTTAGTGCCTCATAAAATTATTTATTTTTGGTAACACACAAATCTAGATGCAATGTGAAAAATCCTCATGTTTCCACATACATATGTAAGTACAGTAGTACACAGATAAGTGTGCAATTGCACACAAAGGAAAACACTGGCATTTGATACCACTCAGAACCCCACTGATAGATTGATTGATTATATTAGATTGCACAAAGCATTCTATAAGACACATAAAAAGCCCCCAGCTTCCAAAGAAATAAAGGATGGGGATAAAGAATATAGGAAAGCCAATTAATTGCCCTACATCATAAAAAGGATCTGAAAGCTTATAAAATATCTGAATGCTTAAAAAACATATTAAGCACTTTGGGCAGGAGCAATTTTGCAAGTTCAGAAACAGGAATCAAACAGGCACTGCTCTAGCAAGGCCTCACAGTTTGGGTTCTTAGGTCAAGAGGGACATGCAATACAGATGTCCAGAAGGCAGTGAACCAGAGCTAGCAGGCCGAGGTGGCATTGTGGGGCTGGTCAGCTGCAGTCCCCTCTCTCCAGCAGGACCTGAAGACAGAAAACAAAGACCAGAGTCAGATCACATACATGATACTCTCCTGAGCTCTCTCTTCACCTTTGCTGTGTCTCAAACAATCTCAGATTTTTCAGAGAGACCAGGAATATACCAATCCCCATCAGACCTCCTTATCTCTGGTATTTGCTCTACCATCCCTTAGGTACAACCAGTAATCCCTTATGGTCAAACTGGGATTTCTAGATATGATCCTCACTGAAGAAATTCTCTATCTCCTCAACCCACAGATTTGCTGGCCTAGCCTACATCACCCACTCTGGTAGACCTCAGTGACAATCTCTCTAGTTTCATTAATTGCCTTTTGTTCCAGCATGTCCACCCAGAATGGCTTCCCACCCACAAGCCAATATCCATTGGTGTCTTCGTCTCAGTAGTGCCCAGACTCCACCTCAGCCCACCCAACCATGTAATAGTCCTCTGATCTCAGGAAACCCTTCCTGTTCGGGTTGACCACTGAAATTCACTGGCAAAAATTCAACCTGATAAGGTTGTTCAAGCTCTGTATCTACATGGAAAATGCCTTCAAGTGTCCATCATGATCTTGTTCCATGCCAGACGCTTATCCTCTGTGCATGTTCTACTGGTTCTTCTCAGTCTACAGTGGACTGAGACACAACCATGCATTGGGAACCATTATACCCAGCATTATTCCTTCTACTTGATATACTGCCTCCCCTGAAGTAAGATTTTGCTATCTCAGGGACCTCAGTCTACCTGTTTCTTGATGTCAGGGTACTGGGCAATTTTTATAGAGTAAAACATTTAGTGACCTGAAGATTCACTGAGTAACCCCTAGGCACCATTGCTCAAGTCAGCCTTAGGAACTCGAGTGCTTGGCTCCAAGGTAGTTAAAAACACCAACTCTGGGTTTCTAGATAACTACCAATAGCTCATCTCACAGCTTCCTCTCTGCCAAATATCCCCATATACCTGGTACACCACAGGGCTGGTGACGTGTCTGTGAAGAATTTTTCAGAGCCATCAGAGCTTCAGCAGCCTCCAGAATCTCCTGCCACTCCAAGGTAGCAGAAACTGAAGCCTGGTTGGAGGCACTGGGGCCCTGCAGAAGAAAGGGTGAGAAAATGAAGACTAGGAAAATGTGTGTCCTCTTCTATGATTAGTAACCCTCTAGTACCTGCTTCCTAGATGCCCCCCACTCTGCCCAGTCTACTTGTGTTCACATCTCCTAAACTTATTTCTTCCCATTGTTCTGAATCCCGTGTCTTTGCCAGGACCTGTGAGTGCAGTAGCATAGGGTCAATAGTGGCACAGGGCTGAATCATCAGGCTTGGGCACCTGTAAGAAGAGGAACGGCCAAGGTATTAAAAGTTCTGATGAAGCCTGGTAGTGGTGGCACACATCTTTAATCCCAGGACTTGGGAGGCAGAGGCAGGTGGATCTCGGTGAGTTCAAGGCCAGCCTAGTCTGCAAGAGCTAGTTCTATGACAGTTTCGAAAAGCTACTGAGAAATCGTATCTCAACCACACACACCCCAAAGAAAAGTTCTCATAGAAATATCCTACCAGTAGACAGAGTAGCAGGAATCTGCAGTACTGTGATTTGGGAATCCAAATGATTGCATAGATATTTAATCTTGTGCTTTGGGCAAGCTTTTTCTATTGGCCTACTCATTTTCAGCATCCCATTTAGCTGCATCCCTGAGATAATGGTTTATACTGGCTTTTCCTCCCAGAGCTAGAGTAAAAATGATGATGATGAATCATAGTGTCTATGTTTTAGTCTGAAAGCAGCTAAAAGCAATGTCAGTACCATCCCTTTGAAGTGGCTGCATTTTGCCTCCACTTTACCCAGTTCCTCTGGCCATGAAAGATAATTCAGGTTCACTGTCCTTTGGACAGACACCTAAGGCCCTGTAAAATCTCCTTACAAACTTCCAGATTTCACCAGGACCTTCCTTCTCTATCTGTCAAAAAGTAATAACATTCTCAAACCTTTGAAGACCTACTCTGTGGTAGACCTTGTGTTAGTTCTCTTTTCAATGGTATAGATATAGACTGTGTCCACCAGCATGCTTGCTTGGAAATGGGAACTTGGAAAACTACTTGTGCAGATCCTCTTGGATAGAAAGTGCCAAAGCTGAAAGTGTTCTGACCTTGCTGATTTCTCCTTCCCCTACTCATTTACCTCCTTCTTCCTATTGTCATCCTCCTGCTGCTATCACCCATGGCACTAAACACAAGGCTGGAAATCCCCAAACACAGTACATGTCCTTGTCTTACTTACATGCTCGGCATGGTAGAGAGCCCATGGAGCTCCCCTGAAAGGGAAACCACCAGTTGTTGCCCTGTGGTCTCTGGAGTATATGGCATAGATGTTAGTTCTGGGGGCTGACTCAGCAGCACAGGCCCCCCAGAGCTCTCCTGAAGAGGCAGAGACCAAAGATAAGGATCAGACACCCAGTTGTTCATGGAAAGATAAAGAATGAGAATAGTTTTGGATGAAAATAAGAACACAGAATTCCAAGCTGTGGGAACCTTGAAGACCATCCAATCTTACCTTTTACTCTGATTTGAGAACACTGAGGTCCAGACAGAAGTGATTTTTCCAGTGCCACAAGAGGAGTAGGTCATAGGGTTAGAAATGGAAACTGTCTTCGGGATATAGTAGAAAGGGTCTGGGCAATGACTGATGGGAAAATTCCCCTTGGGCAACAGACTCTTCTTACCTCCTGGGTTGCTGCATCAACCTTGACCTGAAGCTGATGCATAGTGTCCTTTCCAGCTATAAAATAATAGTCACATTTGGGTTGAGACTTCCTCCCCTACCATCCCCTTTCTATAATACTCCACACCTATACTAAAATCTCATGTCATTACTGATCTTTTCTCTTCCCTAATGCCTTGCCAAATCATTCCTTCCTGTAAACACTTTGGCACCTGACAATGATTTTTTTTACACATCAGAGAGTTCTTGCTGAAGGTTACATGGCAAGTCAGTGATGGGACTGGTGACAAAAATACTCATGCTTCCTCCCCAAGTTCAGGGACCCTATCTAGTGAAAGACACTTACTGCAAACTCCTTCTTCCATAGTCAAATTCTTGACATGCATGTGTGCATTAGGGGCAGCCGCCATCATCATCCTTCTCTGTCTCCGAACTAGGCGTCTCTTTACCTGTCTCTTCTTGAAGGCACTCACAACAGACAAGGCCTTGTGTAGTTCCCTAAAACAGGGGGATTTGTAGACCTAATATTAGTTAAATATAGAAGAGGTCTCCCAGACACTATACATAGGTAAAGAAGGCACGATTTTGGCAGTCCTAAGACTTGAAGAGGCAACAATGCTTTTATCCCCTTATTTGGACAAGCAATCTACTGCTGTGTTGGGACTAAGTTGAATCTATCAAGTTTCCCCAGTCCCTGTGACTTGCCTCACTGAAATGCCATACTTTATTCATTGATTCAACACATGCCTCAATCATCACTGGTATTTATTTAATTGTGTTCAATGAACAAAATGCCAAAGCAATCTGACAAGAGCTTTTTTAGAAAGTAAAAGAAAGAACTTCCCTATTTATTTAATGTGTTCAACATTACTTCTATGAATAAAAGATGCCATAGGTAGTATTACTGACCAGTATTCCTCATGAACATAGATGCAAACCTCTCTCATGAACTTTTAGCAGTTTTATTTCAAGGATGTATGAAAAACACCCAACATCAAACATAGCTTACCCTAGAAATGCAAGACAACTTTCATTTAAATACCAATACTAAAGCTTGGTCTAGTGGCATATGAATACATCCCAGCATTCAGAAGGATTCCAACAATGGGATTCCAACAGATTTGAGGTCAGCCTAGGCTACACAATGAATTCCAGGATAGCTTGGCCTAGAGTGAGACCTTGTCTCAAAAAGACCCACCAATGAATTTTACTGTATTAGTGGGATAAAATAAAAGGACAGCAGTTACCAAGATGTGTAACAGAAAAGATATTTAATAACATAAAAGCCCACTCATGATAAATATCAGATTAAAAAGTTGACATTGTAGGAGCACAAGTACATATCCTCAATCCAATAAAATGCATCTACCAAAAAAATTCATTGCAAGAAATATACTTATTGGTGAAAAGGTAAATAATTCTTTTTCATTAACTTTGATAGTATTATTATCTTATAATTTTTATTTAGCATTCAAAATGATGGATGATTCATGACATTTTCACATGGTTAGCACAGTGCTTTACTCATATATCCCTCCATTGCACTTAAGTGCTCATCTTCTACCCAGTCCTCTTCTTACCCCCAAAAAGTTCCTCTTTACTTTCATATTATATACATGCACATGCACACACACACACACACACATACATGTATACACATACAAGTGAATGAAGATTCTATACATGAGAAAAATATATTCATCTTTATTTTCCTTCATTACTCTCTTGTTTCCACCACACTTTAGTTTCTTTTCTTTCCCTAGATGTTGTCTCTTCGGCTTTGATGTATGTATGTCTATATATATGTATACATAATTAGATTGTATGTATGAAAAAACATGTGATATTGAAAAGACAGAATATTCCATCCAAAAAGTCAAAAATGAGCTCTAATGTCTCTCTATACAAATTAAACCATATGCATACATTAAACTTTAAGCCATAGCCGCCACATAGAAACAACAACAACAAAAGAACTCAAAATAAATAAAAAGGCATACAGATTGAAAGGGAGGAAGTAAAAGAATGCCATTTGGTTATATATTTTAGTATATTTTATTAATTCTTTGAGAATTTTATATATGCAAGCAATGTATTTTGATAATATTCTACCTGACTCCTCCCCCAGTTCCTCTCAGACCCATCCCAGCCATGTCCTCTTTTTTGTATGATATTTTTATCAATCTTGTGAGACATCAATACAATGGGTTTTTAAAATATTCAGACCCCATTCCTCCCTTAACTCTTCCTACGTTTGCCATCTACCTTTCCACCCCTCCAATCTCAGTGTCCTCTTTGTTTTTCTTTAATAATCCACCAAGACAAATTTGTGATCCTGAGTGTGGGGCCAACCACAGGAGCATGACTGACTAAGGCCACACTTTAAGAGAAAGTCAATTCTCCCTAACCCCCAAATCTACCAACTGTCCATAACTTTTCAAGGAGGTGTGCAGACTCATGACCCCCTCTCCCAACCATGCTAGATTATTGACTGACTTGATGGTCTACAGCTTATGTGCTATAAGTTCAAAAGTAAGTGATTCTGTGATAAGCAGAAGACACTGTTAGTCCTTGTTTTCCCTGACTTTGAGTCTCATACTATCCTTGCCTTCTCTTTACAAAGTTCCCTGAATCTTGGTGAAGTAGGGGTGGCGTAGAGCAGAGTGGAGAGGTGTAGAGGGAAAGGGGATCATATGATACAGATATCTCATTTACGGCTGGACACTCTACAGTCAATGTTTTCTGCATTTTGTCCAATTATGAACTGTTTAGTTTATTTCATTCCATTAAACAAAAAACACCTCTGGATTATCTTCCTTTAAAAGGTGGATATGGAAACAAGGAATTATATATCTTAGTTAAGGGAGCCATTCTAGGGTTGGCAGAGACTTGACTCTAGAGGGGTTCCCAGGTGTCCAGGAAGACGCCCCCAGCTAGTTCCTTGGGCAGCTGAGGAGAGGGTGCCAGAAATGTCCAGATCCTATTGCCATACTCATGAATATCTTGCATATCACCATAGAACCTTCACCTGGCATTGGATGGAGAAAATGACAGAGTCCCACATAGGAGCACCAGACTGAGCTCTCAAGGTCCTGATGAGGAGCAAAAGGAGGGAGATCATGAGGAAGGAAGCCAGGACCGTGAGGAGTGCGTTTACCCATTGAGACGGTGGGACAGATCTAACGGGAGACCACCAAGTCTAGTTGGAATGGGACTGATGGAACAGGGGACCAAACCGGACTCTCTGAATGTGGCTGATGGTGGAGGAGGACTGAGAAACGAAGAACAATGGCAATGAACATGAACTCTACAGCATGGATGGGCTCACTGTGAGCCTTGTTAGTTTGGTTGCTCACCTTCCTGGACTTAGGGGTAGCTGGGAGGACCTTGGACTTAACATAGTGAAGGGAACCCTGATGGCTCTTTGTCTTTGGAGAGGGGTGGAGTGGGGGTATGTATGCTAGGGCGGGGAGGGAAGGGGGAGGGGAGGAGATGGAAATCTTTCATAAAAAAGTGAGGAAAAAAATAAAAGTGACATATTTGATAATAGAAATACTCAATATTCCTGATGCAGGAGTGTCTTCTGCTTTGTGTTGATTTCATTGGTTAAATAAAGAAACTGCCTCGGCTTTGTTAGGAAAGAAAATTAGGTATTCAAAGTAGACAGAGCAGGATGCTGGGAAGAAAGCAGAGTCAGGCAGACGCCATGAAGCTCTGGCCCAAGATAGACAGGTTAGAATCTTCTCAGTAAGCCATCACCACATGGTATTACACAGATTTATTAGAAATGGGTTAATCAAGATGTGAGAATTAGCCAATAAGAGGCTTGAACTATTGGGCCAGGCAGTGTTTAAATGAAGATGGTTTCTTTGTTATTATTTCCGGGGCTAAGCTAGCAGTGCAGGAGCCGAAAAGGACAAAAAGCAGGCCTTCTTGCCACATCACTACATATTCCAGATAAAAATCATCTCTAAATGTTAGAAATTCTGTACAAAGGATTTGAATAGAAAATTTAGTATGTAAAATCTCCCTAAAATCCAATATATTAGAAATAATTAAGGACATTGTTTCTACAATTTGGAGACCCAAAATTTGGAGACAGTAATTGTATTAGGGAATGGCACAGAAAAATGGATGCCCTGAAGGGGGAAAAAGCAAACAAAATCGATGGCTCAAACAGATTGCAAGACATAACCCAAACTGAATCACGATTCTAAGAGTAAACTGCTAAACTTTAAAACCTACGACATCTACAAGAACATTAAAATAAACAAAATATCTATTAAGAATATTGACATAAGCACAGGAACATTTATTTAGGGAAAACTATTAAAATTTTGCTAAGAGAAAGTAAAATAAAGTATGCTATGCTCACTGTTCACAGCACTCAAAAGACTTCCAATCTCTGTAATCATCAAGAAAAGGAAAAGTTATCACTCAAAGTTCTATAGCAGTGCTTAAAACACAAAAGGGCCAACGACATTTGGAAGGGACAAAGATGGAGAATGCCTGAACCCCAGAATTTCACTATCATGCTCCAACACGGAGGTAAGCACCACAGCATGGAGTCAATTTAGGACAGAACACACACACCAGTGAGATCAGAGGCAGGCCACAGTCAGCACTACAAAGGCTCCACAGTAATTCTATTAGGGAATGGCACAGAAAAATGGATGCCCTGAAGGGGGAAAAAGCAAACAAAATCGATGGCTCAAACAGATTGCAAGACATAACCCAAACTGAATGACGATTCTAAGAGTAAACTGCTAAACTTTAAACCCTACGACCTGACGACTATTCTGAACATTGTACACACTCTCCAGGTCCCCAAATACATTCCATCATTCACCAGAAAGCAACGCTCAGATATGCAGGTTACCTGCACAGAGCAAACGTCTCAGAGAGAAGAAGTAGGGTCCAGGCCTTCAGGCCTCAGAGTGCCATGCCCAGACATTTTTCTGGAATTTTATGAACGGTTTGGACTGTGCACCTAGAGAGCACCATGAGAAAACTCACAGTCCTAACTAAATGGGAGGACCACAGACAGCCCTCGTGAGCACTTTTGTCCATGGAGACCCCACAAACGGGGAACTCACCGTGTACCCGAAGACCTCTGCATTTTCAGTTCAGCGTGCAGAACTTCATTCAGGCTGCTGAGCTGGCCAGAGTGAAGGTGAAATGCAGAGGAAAGAACAGAATGTTCTGGGGGAGGGATGTAGGACTCAGGCCATGCAGCAGAAATGTATCTACTGGTTGAGCACAATGTACTGAACTGAAGCAGGGAGGGACCATGGGCAGGAGCAATAGGGCTTAGGGCCATGGAGGGGCAGGGATTAGGGCTATGCAGGGGACAGGTCTCAGTTCCACAGCCAGCACAGTGGGTACCACAGCAGAACTGTGGATAAATGTCCTGAGTGGGGTGTCACTCTCTAGGAAGATGATATTCTTTCCCTTCTTCCCACCTCCTGAGCAGGTGAGTTTCACATTCACATGCTCTGGAACATCCTCTAGGGGTACTGGGGTTTGGTCAGGCAAGGGCTCCCAACTTCTCCATCCTCATCACCTCAATCAGTAGTGCAGATACATATCACAGTGCCCACATGGGGTAACTGACAGCAGTCATGGGGAACCGCAAACATGAGGTCTCAACTCTCTTCTTCAGACTGTGAGAAACCCACAATAATACTTCCATGAAGGTATTGTCTTTGCTCACAATATGGAGAATTCATCCAATGGCCCAAGAGGAACCAGGAAGGCTGCTCCTCCGAGAAGGCCCTGGAAGGGTCAGTTCAAGAGAGCCCTGGCACGTGTGTCCAATCCTTCAGGTGAGGGCTCTGAGCCAGCCTGCCTCTCACCACTCAAGCTGCAATCACTCCCTCCCTCTCCCCTAGAGAACACCCCAGCCCTCCAATCCATTCCCACAGGGCTTCTGAGGATCCACTTGTCCTCTGATTCCTTCTCAAGAGAGGATACCGGACAATCTGAGGCTGAGTACTCTAGGGTCTGAGACTCGGGGCCATGGCCTTCTGCTGCCCAGGCCCTTGCCCTCCTGAGAATCTTGTTCAGTGCGGTTGAAATAAAGGCCTGCATGCTTTCCAATGTTTAGGCTTCGTTATGTTTTATTCATAGTTAGTACTGACATTAACTTAAGATGTGCTGGGGACGATGTCTTGGTGATGGGGGTGGGATATCTTGGAGGGGAGAGCAAGTGTATTTCTGAGTTTTCCAAGGACATCACGTTCCCCTCTGAGGCAAAGATACTTGCTCCCATCTTTGTTGCAAAGCAGTCTCACTCACAACTGTTTCTTTTTCACAGCTGGCATCTCTGACCCACATACTTCCACATATCCAGAAGGAGCGTCTTGCAGGCCTCTCCCCTTGTAGTCTCTGCAGACTTCATAGCTGAGAAGTCTTGAGCAGAGATTATGGGGGAGGGACGCATACACAAAGAATCTGTGGAGCCTTTAAAAGGGCTTTAGACATTGTGCTCACAAACACTACCCAGGCACCCACAGCTCCTCAGGAGAAGACAGGGGTCAAAAATCAGCCTTGTTTGTCTCTACTACACAAGGTCACTCTCCACGTTATGAGGGTTTCTTGTCTTCCTAGGGAGACCCTGAAAGGTACTGAAACATTTATCCCAGGGCAAGGCTGCAAGTGAGGATGAAACACAACTCATCTTTACCCTTAGGCAGTTTTACCGACTTATAAAATGCATTTTCGCTACAGGAGGACATAAATAGGACACAGAAAAACACAAATACCCCTCCCCTTTCAAATGACAGTCTCCTGTATGCTTCAAACTAATGGAGTGAAAAAATGCTTGACAGGACCAGCTGTGAGAGACCATTGTCCTTCCTTGCTGAGAAGGGTGAGTCCTTCCTTGATGAGAGAAGGAGGGGCTTCTCAGAGACCAGAAACTGTACAGGGAGACAACAGAATTTCGAGTCTCAAGACCCTCTTCTCCACTTCTGTAGGACAGCCAGGGAGGGACCCACAGATAGAGAATAGTTGGCGTTTGTATTAGTTGTGTTTTTCGTTGCTTTCAAAAATAGCTCACAGAAAAAAGTATACTTGAGCTCAAATATTAAAAGGGTATAATCCAGGCTAAAGGGGAATGTGGCAGTGTTCAAAGTGGCAGGATCAGGGAGCCGAGACTCCACAACTGGGAAAAACAGAATGCATGCAGGAGGGGACACTGGCAATTGCTTTTTCATTATTATTCAACCCTGGAACCCTGTCCATGTAACGATGCAGTCCACACTCATGGGAAGTCCTTATCTCCACAGATAAATGTTTCTGGAAACATCCTCCTAGACATGGCCGGAGATGTGTCTCCCAGTTTATTCCAAATCCAGTCCCATCAAAAGTGCTGACTAACCATCACCAAGTAGCTACTCCCAGTGTGATCAACGACTTAGAACTGATCTTTCTGTGGCAGGTCTGATGGGCTGAGCATCATCTCTCCCCACAAGTCCTCTGTCTACTGAATTTGGTCCTGTGATATTGGTTTCCATTAACCCCATACACTTAAAGAAAGTTTGGGAGAAGGGGCCTGTTTCAACCATTGTTTTATGGTCCTGGAATTGATTGAAGACAAACAGAGACTCAAGGCAAGAACTGAACCAGAGGCCATAGAAAAGGCTGCTTGCTACCAAGCTTTTATGGATTTCTCGGGCCGAAGCAGAGGTGGGATAAAGGCAGCTGGACAGATGCAGAAGAAGCCTTCACATCGGCCCCTCCTACCAGACACAGACCCATCTCTTGCCCAACACCTCCCAAGCTGACTCTAACCATGGCCATAGAACTAGCTGCCCACTGCCGACACAGGGTTCACTGGGATATTCAGCACTACATTTTGTTTTCCCAATGATGTACTTCTGCTGGTGATCTCAGCTCTTGCCACAGTCACCTATCATGGTTCCTTTAGTTCAGCAATCCTCAACCTGTGCATCTCGAATCCTTTGGGGTTGCATAGCAAATATTCTACCTACCACATGTGGTATATATATATATATATAATATATATATATAATATATATATATATTATGATTCATAACAGCAGCAAACTTGGAGTTATGAAGTAGAAAATAATTTTATGGTTGGGATCACCACCAAATGAGGAACTGTACTAAGGGATTGCAACAAAATGAAGGTTGAGACACACAGTTCTAAGCATGGTGGTCCTGTGTCCTGCCTCCAATTCTACACAACTACAGAGTCCCGATTTCCCAGGAGAAGATACTTGCCACTGCCCACCCCCAGTCACAAGTGACTCTCTGTACTCTCTCCAAGAACATCCTCTTCTCCTAGCCTGTGAACTAGGGCATGGGCAGTGCAAGTGTTGGCACTTCTTAGGGCTCAGAACTTGTGGAGTTTGAGCCCTGGGTTCTCACAGCTGTGTTGATGTGTGCCCCCCAGCATTCTTAAAAATAAAAAATCTCAAAATAAAAATTATATGCAAGTAGTGTTTCCAAGTATGTGAACCATTGTGACATGACTACCACCATCAAGCCAAATCCCATCAATTACCCTCCAGATTCATCATTACACTTCTGTGGAGAAAGCATTTAAGATCTTCCACCATTCATATTTCCATAGAGCTAGCCCAAACTATTCATTATGAATTTAGAGATCACATTTACAACCTAAAACTATGCATACTTCATGGCAGGATACCAAGGTATAGTATATATTATATACTTAAAATAAAAATAAGTTTGTGCCGTTTGGCTGTCGTTTCCACCACTACCTTCGCATTTTCATCTCTATTCCCCCCCAGGTCACTGGCAACCACTCTTGTATAATTTCCTTCTCTATGGAAAGCAGCTAACAGATTATTTGTGGGTTTTTTTCTTTTTTCTCCCTGTACCCATGTTGTTGTAAACAACAGTCAAACCTTGGAACTGCCAAGATTTCTGTCTCTGTTCAAACAATGTTTTATTTCATGTGTTCATACGTCTGTGTGCATAGATAGGAGGAGTAGTTTTTACAGAGCCTGGGGATTGAATGTAGCCTTTGCACTTGGCAAGTAAATACTCTCTCAATTGGCTAAATCCCCAGTCCATTTTAAAACTGAAGGAAATGCAACTGTATCTCACTAATTTGCACAACATTTGTACTTTAGCTCATTCTGTAGCCCAGGCAAGTCATCAACTTATTATCCTTCTGGCACAGCCTTACAAGTACCTGTAATTGCATGTTTTGCCCCCAGATCCAGCGATATACTTGATGTATTTATCCACTAACAGACATTTAGATTATGTCCCTAGGACGGATCCTGCAGGTCATGCCTCAGTCAGCGTGGGAATTCAGATATTTTAGGAACACTGACTTTAGGGCTTTGGGATATAACCCCAGTACAGGTACAGCTAAAATGGTAGTAGTTCTAACGATAATAATGTCTGGAGACACATGCTCAGTGTTTTCAATAGCTGCTGTACCAATTCACACTTTAACAATCTTGTACAAGGGGTAACTCTGCTCCTTGTTGGCTCTAATTCCCATCTCTGATGGTAAGCCCAGCACAAAAGGTGAGAGGATCTCTCACTGCAAATTTGATTCCCATTCTCCTGATGATTATTGCCAAGCACCTTTGGCCCTATCTGTTGGCCATTTGTACATCTCCTTTCAACAATGTCTACACAGGTCCTCAGTCAATTTTCAAACAGAGATATCTGTAGGTTTCCTTTTCTATTGAGTTCTCTGCCTTTCTTATATTTTAAGATATTTATTGCTCCTTTATGCCTACATGAAGTCCTGATATAATTCACAGAACCTAGAGGGCAGAGAGGAGGAATGTGTGCTGGCTAAATGGTTGCCTTGGGGATAGCACAGCCTTTTCACTTCAGCTGAAATCACACGATACTCCAGCCATCAACACTTGCTGCTGCACTGAAAACTTTATTTAGTGAAACAGGCCTGGAGAGGCAGCGAAGTAACGGTCTAAGTAACAGTCACAGTCAGTGGCAAATCTGGCCCTGGCCCCCATGTCTCTCAAGGATCACACAGCATTCTGTCCATCACTCCTATTCTGGGGCCCCTTCTGTGATGTTCTCTCTCATGGGGTTTGCTGAGAGTCAGACACTTGTGAGGATGTGGGCACAGTAGATCATGCTGTTTCTAACAGTGACTTGGGAGTGGTGGTAATGCTTGGGGACCTTCAATTGCTTGGGCTTCGCTTGGTTGCCTTGAGACTGAGAGTGCTTTTTAGATACATTGTCACTATACCCAGCACTGTAACTGTGATGTTGTAAATGCCTATGACGTCCACAGGCTCATCTGTTTGAATATTTGGTTTCAGTTGGTGGGATCGTTTGTGAAGGATTAGGAGATATGGACTTGGTCGATATCTGTGTCCCTAGGAGTGGGCTTGGAGGTTTCAAAAGTCCACACCACACCATAGGGCCAGCTCTGGCTCTCTCACCATTCTGGTTGTTGACTCAACATGTAAGTTTGTAGCTACTGCTCCAGCACCATGGCTGCCTGCGTGTTATCTTGTACCGGCGTGTACTCACGGAGCTTACCCAATGTTAATGCTGATCCTTGATGGGTTGCAATTGGTTTCCATCCATCAGTATTCAAGATATCCAGGGTCCCTCAGATCCTTTGAAGGTGAGTGACTTCCTGTGGAGATAAGAAAAGAACCCTGCCCCCGAACTATAGGTCTCCTACCATCAGTATGTTCTCCATCCTTGTGAAGGAATTGTTATTTTTCTTTTCCGAGGGGCTTCTCCTCTTCAAACCGAACCTTTATTAACTTTGATGGTATCCACGATTTTTCTTCTCCTGTGGAGATAAGAGCAAAACCCCTTCCCCAACACAGCACATCCCCTGGCTTCCATTGTGAGGTCAACACATCCTTGAAATAAATTGGTTGATTTAACTCAACAGACTTTTCCATTATCCAATGTCTTTCTGCAGCCATCGTCCCCTTCTCATTAGCGTTGAGAAAATTCAAGGTTAGTAAAGCATTATGTAATCTATTTCTGGGGGTATTTTCCACCCCCTTTTGTTTGTTCAACATATCCTTTAGAGTCCTATTTGATCTTTCAATGACTGCTTGACCTGTAGGATTGTAGCGTATACCTGTAACGTGCTTAATGTTGTAATAAGCAAAAAACCGTTTCATTTTCCTAGAGACATAAGCTGGACCATTATCCGTCTTTATTTGTGCAGGTATACCCATGATGGCCATAACTTCTAATAAGTGAGTGATTACTGAATCGGCCTTTTCAGAGCTTAAAGCAGTTGCCCATTGGAATCCTGGATAAGTGTCAATGGTATGGTGTACATATTTTAATTTTCCAAATTCTGAGAAGTGGAACACATCCATCTGCCAGATTTCATTCCTTTTAGTGTCCTTTGGGTTAGTCCCTGCAGGCAGTGGTGCTTGGTTATAGAAAGAGCAAGTAGGGCATTTCTTTACAATCTCCTTATCTTGTTGCCATGTAATGGAAAACTCTTTCTTCAAGCCTTTGCTATTGACATGATGCTTTTCATGAAATTCGGAAGCCTGCAGCACATTACCAATCAATAACTGATCGATATCTGCATTGCATTGTGCTAAAGGACCTGGCAGACCCGTATGGGATCGGATGTGTGTTATATACATAGGGCAAAGTCTGTTCCTGATCATTTCTTGTACCTGGACAAACAATAAGGTTAGTTCAGTATCATCAGGTATGAATTCAGCAGTTTCAATATGCAAGATAACTCTTTCTGCATATTGTGAGTCAGTAATAATGTTAAGAGGTTCCTTAAAATCCCTTAGCACCATAAAAATGGCAAATAACTCTGCCTTTTGGACAGAATCGTAAGGACTTTGTTCCAACTTACTCAAGTCTTCTGATTTGTAGCCTGCCTTCCCCAATTTATTAGCATCAGTATAAAACGTGTGGGCTCCAGTTATTGGAGCATCACGGTCTATTCGAGGAAGAATCCAAGAAGTTCTCTTTATAAAGTTAAGCATTTGCTTTTTGGATAGTTGTTATTAATTTCTCCTAAAAAGTTAGCACAAGCTCTTTGCCATGGTTCGTTATCTTCCCATAATTTTCGTATCTCATCAGCGGTGAAAGGCACTATGATTTCTCCTGGGTCCATGCCTGCTAGTTGACGAAGTCTCAATTTGCCTTTTATGATTAGTTCAGAAACCTTTTCCACATAAGTTTTTAATTTCTTACTTGGCTTATGAGGTAGAAAGATCCATTCTAAGATAATATCATCTCTTTGCATTAAAATTTCTGTAGGAGAAATTTTTGAAGGCAATATGACGAGAATACAACTGAGTTCTGGATTCACACTAACCACATGTGCTTCCTGCAATCATTCTTCAACCATTGTCAGTTATTTTTCTGCCTCAGCTGTTAATCCTCTGGGACTGTTTAGGTCTCTTTCCCCATCTAAGGTTTTGTTTAAGTGAATTATCATATCAGGTGTTATGCCAACAGCCGGTCAAAGGCTGGAAATGTCTCCCAACAACCTTTGAAAGTCATTAAGAGTTTGCAGTTGATCTCTCCTAATTTGTGCCTTTTGTGTCTTAATTTTTTTGCAAACCTATTCTATAACCTAGATAATCAACAGAATCTCCTCTCTGAATCTTTTCAGGAGCAATCTGTAATCCCCATTTAGGTAGAACTATTGTCACCTCTTCAAACAGTCTTTCTAAGGTATCCACGTTTGATTCAGACAATAAGATGTCATCCACATAATGATAGATGATAGATTTGGGAAACATCTTGCGTATTATTTGTAATGGTTGATTTACAAAATATTGGCACAGGGTGGGGGAGTTCAACATGCCCTGTGGGAGGACGGTCCACTGGTATCTCTTGGTAGGTTGAGAGTTATTATAAGTAGGCACTGTGAAGGCAAACTTTCCTCTATCTTTTTCTTGTAAAGGTATGGTGAAGAAACAGTCCTTCAAATCAATAACTATGAGAGGCCATACTTTTGGTAATAAAGAAGGCAGAGGAAGTCCAGATTGCAGAGAGCCCATAGGTTGAAAATCTTGTTAATAGCTCTGAGGTCTGTCACCATTCTCCATTTACCAGATTTTTTCTTAACCACAAATACAGGAGAATTCCAAGGGCTGGTAGATTCTTCTATATGCTGAGCATCCAATTGCTCTTGTACTAGCTGTTCTAAAGCTTGCAACTTTTCCTCAGATAAAGGCCATTGTTTTGTCCATATCGGTTTCTCAGTCAACCATTTTAGAGGTAGGGCCGTTGGTGATTCTGGAGGGGCATCCATTGGTTTGTGTTCTTGTACAGCCCGAATGGCTGGTTTTCGCCATCTGTAATACCTTTTGATGTTTTGCTCAGAAATATATTCTCTAGAGGCAGCAGGAATGTTAATGTGAGTATTCCATTGCTGCAATAGGTCACGGCCCCATAAATTTACTGCAATATTAGCTACATATGGCCTTAATTTTCCTATTTGTCCTTCTGGTCCTATGCATTTAACCCATCTCGTGCTTTATCTTACTGGAGACAGGGTCCCAATTCCCAAGAGTCGAACATTTATATCCTGTAGTGGCCAATACGGATGCCAAGATTCTGGAGTAATGATACTAACATCCGCTCCTGTGTCCAGCAGGCCAGTAATGAAAATGCCATTTACACACACTGTTAATTTCAGTCTTTGATCACTTATAGAAGTTTGCCAAAATACACGTAATTCATCTTTTGGGCTATTTTTGCTTCCAACAGCAGACATGGGGATTTCTAATTGTCCTGACAAGGCATGTTCTCCGTTGTAACGGGAAATGACTGGACCACGTTCGCCATGGGGGCCTGCAAGAGGCCCCCCATACCGTTTCCAGCCTGCAGCGGATTTCCTTGCCTATCTCTTGATGATCTGCATTCACTGTCCCAGTGCCTACCTTTCCCACATCTCCTACATAACCCTGAAGGCTGACGCCTCCTATTCCTGTTATTCCTGGAAAACGCATTATTATTATTATTTCTGTAAATCCTTTGTCTGCAATTCTGTTTCATATGTCCCATTCTGCCACAATTAAAGCATTTGGTATTTTGATGTCTCCTTTTACCGTTGGCAATGGCTTCTTCTACCCAGGTCTCGGTGTGAAACTCAGCCGATTCAATATTCATTGTATGTAAGACCCATTCCTCCAGGGGTGCTGATCTGATCTTTAGAGGCATCAAAACCCTTTTGCACTCTACATTGGCATTCTCATAAGCCAAGGACTCAATTATTACCTGCCTTGCTTCTGGGTCAGATATCCCTATTTGTACAGCTTTAGTTAGTCGATGTAAAAAGTCAACAAATCGTTCTCTCAGCTCTGTTTAACTCTGATATATGATTCCGTTCTCTGTCTTGGGACTTGAACCCTGTCCCAAGCCTTCAAGGCTGCGGTAGTACATATGGATAGAGTGTGTTCATCATAATTAGCTTGTTCTAAAGGATCAGAATAAAGTCCTTCACCCATAATTTGATCAAGGGTGATGTCAACTCCCTTTGATCTTTCCTGCTGTTCTAAAAGCCTAGCCTCTTGTCTAAACATACACTTCCAGCTCAATGAGGTCTGTTCTCTAGAACGGCTGAGACTAGGTCCAACCAGTCCCTTGGTGTGGGGTTCATGGTTATGGACCAAGACTTTAGCATCTCCTTAACAAAGGAGCTATGTATCCCAAAATTTATAACAGCTTGTTTAATTTCTTTCAGATCATTCATACGGATGGTTTCCCATGTATATTCCTTGGTGACCTTAGGGTTTTTAGAACCAGTCACCTTTTCTGTAGTTAATACTGGGAATATAGGCAGGGTTCTGTTAAAGCTATCCCGGAGAGTTCTATTTATCGATGGGGTTGGGACTTTCTTTTGTACTATTTGCTCCTGTTCATGAGAGTCCATAATTTCCTCCATCTTTTCAAATCTATTTACCATTGCCTTCTGCAATGCCTCAATCTCTTGTCCAGTATGATGTTCCAAGGCTTTCATAGAGGATTCAAAGGTATGAAGTTTGTCCAACACCGACAATGTCTCATCCTTGGACAGAATTTTTATGGCATGAATGGTGCCATCTTGTATCGAAATTCTGTCCAGTAATTTTTCATAGCCCTTTGATAAAGTCTTGTTAATACATTCAACGGTTCGACTCTTCTCAGATAATGCTTCAGTTCCTACCGACAGGGCTTGCAACTTATGATTCAAATCAGCTGTTCCTGCCTCCATATCTTGCATTTTCCTCTCAAGTGATAAAGTCATCTCAGAGAAAGAACTGTTATTCCTTTCCTCATGAGATTCAAACTTCTCCTCAAAAGCTTCAAACCGTTTACAAAACTCTTGCATATTTTTCTCAGTTGACAAAGCCCTCTCAGAGGTAACTCTATTATTCCTTTCCTCGAGAGCTGCAATTGTCTTTTCAAGCTGTTTATTAGTGTTTTCCAAACCAGTTATATCCTTGTTTAGTTTTTTAACTCCTGCCTGTAAGGACTCTATCACTTTTCTATCTTCCAACCACGTTGTAATGAAAAAAATAAAAATAAAGAAGATACCAAGCCCTGTAAATATCCATCCAAAGGAAACCACATCTGTATTGCTCAAAAATTCGGTCATCGTGTAATTAAACAAATTATAGAATCCTTTAATAGTGATATTATCAGACATTTTCAATCTGAATGCTTAATTTCAATCAAATGAAAAATTACCTGTAATTACCGCTGTCTGCCAATAGACGGCGCAGTGCACCTAGGTTCACGTGTTTTTGGGAAACCAAAGATGGCGTCGCGCGCAGAGCACAGTAGCTGGGGAAGCGGCGGCGATGATTAGCTAGCTTAAAATCAATGTTGTATCTCTGCAAAAGCTGCACAAACAGCTGGCGGGCGAGCGGGCAGCAATCTGCTAGCTTAATATCAATGTTGAATCTCTGCAAGAGCTTCACAAACAGTTTGGCGGGCGACCCGGCGCCCTGGGGGGGGAGGGGGGGCCTCGCGCGCGGGACTCCCAATGGCCGGCGGCTAGACGGGGCTTTAAGCAAACAAGGGGGAACAGCTCCTGGGCGGAGCAAAGCGGCAGGCCGGGCGCCGTTCAATCTGCTGAATTAGAATTGATCCGGTTCAGCCCGCCTGCGAATTGCGAGTAGAAATCTGCCAACCGCAGCAGACTGTGGGGTACGGGTGGTCTCCGGCGGCTACTGCCACTGGGGTTCTGCCCCACATGGAGGGCGCCAAGTGTACCGGCGTGTACCGGCATGTCCTGGAGGTCGGAGGGGTTTGGAAATAACAAAAATAGTCCTTTTATAATAAATCAGTTTTAATAAAAGGAGAAAATAAGGGAACTTACATAACCGAGGGTCCAGCGAAGTAGAAGGTAACGCAGGGGACAGGAACAGGGCTCCTTCCAGGGCCCCGGTTTTTTTAAGGGTACCCTACTCCCCTGGGGCATCCACGCCCCTGAACGCAGGGATTGGGCCAGCTGCCCAAACATTATCTGCTCAGAACCATGTCTACCTGCCTGTGACCAGGATCCCTGCCATGATGCTGAGGACTTTACCTATGAAACTGAAAACAAACACCAAAGAAAATGTTTCTTTCTCTCATAAGTTGCTTTGGTTATGATGTCTCCTCACAACAATAGAGAAGTGACTAAGATCTTAAACTCACTATGTATCCCATGTTGTCTTCAAACTTAGAAAACTCCAGATTCATTTTCCCGTAACAACGTGGCAGGCATGTGCCCAAACACCAGTTCATGTCAATCTATAATTCTGTGTGATTTCTTCTGTCTACACCAGAGAGCAAGTAGGTGTGGTGCAGAATTAGTGATGGGGAACAGTCTGTCATGGCCCCAGGTACTTGCATAGCATTAGGGCCGGCATACACACATTGAGATACCTGTTAGATTCTGGAGGGGAAATCCCTGAAGCCTCATGGATGCTTTATTTCCAGCAGAACATCCAGATAAATCTTGTCAGCCTCATGAGGCTATTATGAGCATGAAAGAAACTGCCACTATGCCAGTGAATAGGAAATCATCCAAAGAATCTGAAGAAATAGATAGCAAACAGAAAAATGAGCCTGAGAGCAACACAGTCTTCATTTCAACCATGCAGAAGAAACACATGGGAGCACACTGAGAACTCTGATGGCAAAAGTGAAGAAATGAACAAACAAATGAACAAAAAGGAATAAGCTACAATGGAAGAGGACACCAACGATTTGAGAATGGCAGATATAGAAATGAAATGGCCATCTCAAAAGGAGTAAGCATACCATGTCACAAGTCAGAATGGAAACAGAATAGAAATCAGCTGCCTGTATCCTGTTGTAAACTAAGAAACACTACAAACTGTAAGAATTCCAGCTGGTAACATACACTGTAGGCAGGTACTAGTTCAGATGCTCTTGGAAACAGCAGGCAGCAAGGATACCTCTATTTTGAAATGTTGGCACATGGTGCACCTTCAAATTCTTTCTCCTCCTACTGCAGATCAGAACCATACATTACATTGGTTGTGTTGGTGCATGCCTCTATGCTCGGCATAGGGAGGCTGAGACAGAAGGATTCTGAGTTCAAGGCCAGCCTGTGTTAGAGAGGGAGGCACTCTTCACAAGAGTTACAGCAAGAGAAAGAGCTGCTTCTGACAGACATCATTGTTCTTGATCTGAAATGTCATGGTCTCAAGGCCAAGCATGTTCTAGCAAGCTTTTCTCCAGCTCTGCTACATGCTAGGCCAGAGCATCCTCAAGATCAGGACCATGAGGCTGGAGAGGTGGCTCAGAGGTTATGAGCACTGGCCTCTCTTCCAGAGGTCATGAGTTCAATTCCCAGCAACCACATGGTGGCTCACAGCCATTTAGAATGAGATCTGGATCCCTGGCATTAAAGCATTCATGGAAGGAATATTGTATACATAATAAATAAATAAATCTTTTTAAAAAAGATCAGAACCATGGAGACATCCTCAGGCATGCTGCCCCTTTTCAAGCCTCAACAGCTAGGTAGTTCTCTTCTACCAGGTGTGGTTAGTGAAGATTTTCCCCCATTCTTTATGATGTCTCTTCAGTGGATTAACCGCTCCCTTTGCTGCTGGCCTCATTTGCTAAACAAGCACAGGTCTTTTCAGAAAATCCTTGTCTGTGATGCTATCTGCCTTTATCAGGGTTTCAAGTCTTACAGTAAACCTAGTCATTCACTTGCTATGGATTTCTCCACAGAGAAGTGGGGATCTAGCCTTATTCTTCTGCATTTGATGTATAGCATTTTAAGTTAAGTAAGTCAGACAGATAAATCTTGCATGTTTTCTCACACTTCAGAATCCTAAGCTTTATATGTATATATACATATGTATATATGTATATATATATATATATACACATAAAATCATGGATGTCTAAAAGACATCAAGGAAGAAGTGAAACAGTTTAGAAGAAATTGAGGTGCCTGCCATAAGTTGGAGGAGAACAGAAGGATGAGTAGGGGTTGTGGAGGCAAGCTTCCTCCTATACTTGAATGACACTCTCAGCATAAAACTCAGTTCTATGTACAACCAATAAACAACAGTTACTAAAGAAAAGGTGTGACAGCATGTTGAGTACATCAAAGAGAAAAAAATTTTCTGCTCCAGGCTTCAGGGTTCGTGATACACTTCCTGCCTCTTTGCTTCCCTCTGGAGCCTCTTGGCTGGCACCAATCATGGAAGAGAAACCTCGAGTCTGATTACAGATCCTTGGTGGGCCTTGGGCTTTAGTCTCAGAGAGCTTATGGGCCATTTAAGATACAGGAAGCGTCTCCCTATTTTTTTGCTAAAATAGTCAACATGTGGATGGAGCTGGAAACTAGAAAAATGTGACTGACAAGTGACTCTATTTTTCTTTTGGTAAATGTGATGTTAACAAACAGAAACTCGCCCTTCTGCCAAGTCTTAAGCCTTAGATAATCATTGCTAGAGGATTCTAAACGGTAGGGAAAACTGCTTTCAATAAGTGATTTCACCATTGGCCTTGGTGTAGTATGCTTGATTAGAATGGACTTGGGGGAGAAGGAAGGAAAGGACTAGAAACAGATATACAAGTCAGTGAGGCATCCCAAGGTTTAAAGGAGTGAGGGAAATGTATCAAGTGCTTGGCCAGCATGTACTTATCTGCAGAAGGGGCAGTGGAAAACTGGGACAGGGACACAGGGATGGAATTCATAGAAAGGACCAGATCTCAGCCTTCACAAACACAACAGGATTAAGGGGATTGCACTCCTCTGACACTAACTCCTTTCCTAAACCAAATGTACAGCACACTTTTTGAAGAATCTGAATGTCTCTACCTGCTGTGGCTGAGACAGGACCTTCCTGTATGAGGAAAACTGTGGCTGTCTGGAGACCTTCCCTGCAGGGGAAAGGGTGGGGTACTAGCTTGACAGTGAAGGTAGCTAGATTGCCCTTTCTTCCCCATTATAAGCAAACTCAAAAACATGTGGAGTCTCTTTTCCCTCCAGTGTGATTGACCACTGCCCACAAAAGGCTAGTGACCCAGGTCTCTGGATGGCACTGTTCTATGAAATGAATATAGATATGGGCGGGCTGTGATGTCCAATTTCAGTAGTATATGTTGAAGTCACTGAGTCCCAGGGATCATGAATACAGCCCTGGACCCACTGTACCCATATAAACCTCCCAATCAGCACTTGGTAAAAGGCAGCAAGTGTCAGAGCAGGCTTTGATGGCTTTCCTGAAGAGGACTGACACTGCTTAAAACATGGGATTTTCTATTAACCATTGTAGTCTCTCTTTTCAAAGGAATTCCTTTCCTCTCCTTATCTTTGTTTCAAGACAAGACCTTGAGCCCACGCTGCCAAAGACATCACTATCATGTCCTTGAGATTCTGAACCTCCACTAACACCTTCTGAGTCCTAGGATTATAGATACTTGTGACCACAGTCTCTGCCTCATAGCAGCAAGCCTAACTGTCTCCACTTATATCCCAAGAGAACCGTAGCCCATGTGTCAATTCCTCAAGGTGCTCAAGGACCAACTGTCCCTCTTTTCTCCTTCCCAACATGCCCCATCCACGGCTGCCTCGCCTGTGTGACAAAATGCCTCTCAGGTGGTGGCCGTTTCAAAATAAGGGGCTTGTGCTTCCTGGAGCTTGGCCCCCGGCGGCTCCCTGGCAGTCTGCTTGAGTTGTGGTTCCTGATAGGCCTCAACGACCTCGTTTACTTTGTTCCTGGTGATGGTTCTTTGCTTTGCCTTTGCTATTTTCTTTCTCTGTCCTATTTTTCTCTTACAAAAAAATTAATCTGTTCAAGGAACCAGGAAACATTCCCAATGACTCCTTGAATACGGAGGAACTGATGCGTCAATTCCCTCCCTTGATTCAAGTCATTAATGTTCTGATTTAGACTCTGGCTCGCTCTTTGGGGAACTTATGGATACCCTAGAACAGAAAGAGCTCATGATAAGAGAAGATGAGTAAATTATGAAGGAAAACGTATGGAGTGACATGAGTTACCATCTATGGAGAGGCTAGCCAGAATGAGAAACCCCGGTGCATTATAGATAGGAAAGAAAGGCAGGCTATTCTTGACAATATGAAACCAGCCATTCAATATTGGAGCAAGCCCTCGGGGTGGAATCCTGAAGAATAGTGTTTGGGTCACCATGAAAACAGATATGATTTAGGGCCATGAGAAAGATAGCAGTTGGTTAATGGTGTGAGACGAATTTCAAAGAAAAGCTCTGCCCACCTGGCCCTAACCAAAAGACATACTGAAAACAATTGCCTGTAATCAATTTTTTCATGTAAAGCTTTTATGTCTGCCAATTCCTTCTGTAATCTCATCAAAGTGATGCTTGAATTTTAGTAAATTTGCAGCAGATTCAAAATTCATTAGAATTGTGTATGTCTGTCATTTGCTGAATCCCAGGTTCTCCTAGCCTTCACCCCTGTTCTCCCTCGGTCTTTGATCTCCAAGAGAGTCGGTCTGCGGCACCAACAGACACTCCAAATCTCAAAGGTCAATAGTGCCACAGACATGACTCCCAGATGATGATCAAGTTCTGTCTGCTCCTCCAGTCCTTACTTTCCAAGTTGCCCAACTGCTAAGCACACTTCTGTGATGTGGCTTTATAATATTTTTTGGTCCTCCTATCATCTCCTCAGTATATGGTTTGTATATTTTGGTGAAGGTGACAGTAAGTGAATCTGAGACATAAAGGAAACCAAATATCAAATATTTTATCGCGAATGTTCGTCTCCATCTTGGACTGATTGACATCTCTAGTGCTGAACAAGAGGGCTGTGGGCTGAAGGCTGTGGAGCTGGGTCAAAAGGAGCCACAATGTCCCAGAAACCACATTTAGGGTTTAGTGGGGAGTGGTAACTCATATTCTGAGAACAATGACATCACCCAACAGAGTTCCATCATTCATCACATCTGATTGTTTATGTCACAATGTGTCACCCTGTCTATATCTGCTTTGGAAGAGAATTCAGCAAAATTACAACACAGCGTGAGCTCCCTCTGTGCACGAGTGATGAAAAAATCCCCAGCATCCACACTACTGGCACAAAAACTGGTTAGATCTTGGCGAAGGTTCTGATTAGGGATTCTGGCTCACTGGGTACTGGGAATCATGGCAAATAAATGTTTTGGGATAATGGGATTGCCTTTAGTTGAACAAGGCCCTCACAATGATGTACTAGGCTGTATAATGAAGTGTGTAGTGGCCATGGGACCTCCACTTGGTCTTGTGGTTTCCATTTTTAGAATACATTTCAGGGCAACACCTCAACTCCTCAGAAAGAAACACAGAAAATAACATAGGAACCTTACTGGTTACCTAATTTTGTGTTGCTCTAAATGCTGCTGCTTTCCCTGAAATTCTCCCTAAGTGTTAGGAATGCATTCAGTGTTCTCAAATATACATTTAATCCCTTCCTCCTTCTTTGAACAGGTCCCCCTACCACGTTTCATTTCTGCATGCATATTGCAAACAGTGCAGAAACTTGTGGTAAGCACACATCTAGCACAGCCCTCAGTAACAACCTCCTTCCAGGCACTTGTGTCCTAATGCAATGGGCCCAACCCAATGCCATGCTTGTAGCCAACAACTTTTGGAAACTATAGTAGTAAGTCACAAGACTAAGCCTCCCCTAGCAGGCAAACTTCCTCCCTCCAGTACTAACTGCACAGGTCCCTGTGGAGATGAACAGCTTACAATGAGTTAGTGCAGTCATACATCTAACAGACAGAAACAGGCTAAGGCCCTCATGCTGCAGCCATTAGGAACTGGATCCTGTCAACCCCTGGCTCACCTTCACTCATCCTATGAGATCACAGTTCTTAAACATCTGACACCTTGATTACAAGTAGGTGTCAGAAAGGGAGAAAAGTGGAGGACCTAGACAAGTCATGCAGAATCTCTGATCCAAGAAACTCTGTGAGAATAACTATCCTATAATGCTGGTATATTTGGTGAGGTGTACTACATGTCAGTCACCAATGCTGAAGATAACAGGACTACCTGAGGGCTGGGACTGTGGGCAAGTGACAGAGGGCCTGAGTCAGACTGGGAGAGTTTTGTGTGGCTCAGAGGACACAGGGTGTGCACACCTCTCAGTAAGACTCAGGGTCAAGTCCCAGGTTTGGTATGAGTCATCTCTGTGACTTTGAACAGATTATGTGATGCCCTGGACTGGGTCAGTTCTTCCATGAACTTGACTGACACCAACTTGCAAGACTGGTTGAAATCCACACAACTCAACTATCTAAGGATGGATGTGGGATCTTCTTGGCACTTAGGAAATAGTAGGCTCCACTGGTAGGGTAGGTGACATAGTACCCTATGTCCACTTCTCAGGTGATCTTCTACTGACTCAGGAAGCCTCTGGTACACAAAAAGTAACTGTAGGTAACGATATCTCCAGGAGGTAGACCAAAAGCCTCTGTTCTCCTGGAAGGGAAACCGATCAGACACAATACATCTCTCAACATTTCTGCTCTGAGGAAGAGAAAGGGAGCCTTATCAGAACACAGACTGAGGCCCTATGGCTTGGACAGAAAACCAGACATGCCCTTCCTCATCCTCTAAGCCCCTTGCCTCCCCTGTATCCTCCCTTTCATTCCCCCCTGAAATCTAACTGTTCTCCTCGACTTCCTGTCTCAGGGACCTGACACCATAATTCTGCTTCTTGTGGTTTCCATATGACCTGGGAACTCTGCCCTTTTCTGAGGTCAGGCTGGTGAATGGATTAAGTACTATCAATGTCATGATTATATGGCTCCTTCAGGCTCCCCCAGGCCACAGACGATATGATCTATGCACTGCCACTTGGGCAGCCCCTCAGGTGTGCATTGATTTAACCTTTCTGTCATGACCTAGAGATGGTTCATTAAGAAAGCCCAACATCTACATGGCTGGATACATTCCTAACCAGCTTGTGGAGGCCTTTCTGTCCTTCATGCATTTCCAAATGAAAGGATTCTATAAGAGACTTTACCTCTCACTCCACACACAATCATTCCATCTTTGGGATTCAACACAAGGGTCTCTCGTTTGCCTTCAATGGACACAGAGATCTTCCAATTCTAGTCTCCCTAGGGGCCTTGGTACTTAAGTTCCCTTCTACACCCACTCTTTCCCTACAAGGACTTTCATTTGCTTTCTGGGTCTGTGATGCTTTCAATTAGCTGCAGGCCAAAGATCTTCCCAGCACATAGCACAAAAGCAATTGTTCTCCGGAAAGGGGGCAGATCAGATTGGATACATTTGCAAGCAATTCCGAGTGGTTGGAGGACCTTATCAAAAGCAGAATGAGGCCACGATGCTGATGCAGAGAGCAAGTGTTTCTCTATCTCCCCCTGGAAGCCTGTCTTCTGTCCTGCCTTTCCATCCCTGTTTGTTTTCCTATTCCTTCCCAATTCCCCTGCCATCTCCTTCTTTCTTCCCACAGCACTACAGATAGGAAGACACTTACTGCTTCTGCTCTGCTTGTGAGTACATGCATTAGTAAAATTTCACACAGACTGTAATCATTCATTCATATAAATCAATCCCACAATAGGAGACTCCTTTAACATGAGAACCTCTTAAATCTTTTACATTCTATCAAAAGCTAAAAATCTTTAACATATGCAATAAATCCCAACAGTTACGGGGTATGTCAAACTTTTTTCAGCATTACAAATATCATTAGGTGAATACCATACTTCTCAGAATTATTGGTCAATACCAAATTTTCCTAATAACATCAGGTCAGTACCATACTTAGCAGCATTATTGGTCAATACTAACTTTTCTCAACATCTTATAGGCATTTACAAACACTATCGGGTCTTCTGTATCATTCAGAATGTCTAGCAGACACTCATGAAGCAGCAACCCTGAATGATCATTTCTCAATTAGGTGAGTGTCAGCAGTCATTTCTATGTGGATCCTGCATGTCCAGTTCATCTCACAAACTCCATAAAGAGCCTCTTCAATGCCCATCTTCCTCTTGAAGAAGACAAGGAGTGTGTCACTGTCATGAAAAGTCCTAAGTTCTTAAAACACTTTAAATGTCATATTCTGAAGGACTCTGAAAGATTTGAAGAATAACTATTTCACTGAAATATATCTCTACATTTAAAAATTCTAAGTAACGTGACTACAAGCTTGACTATTATAGATTGCTATCTATTAACATATATTTCTTAATTAAACATTACATTTTTAAATGAAATATACAAATACAAAACCTTAAACAAGAGCAGAAATAACATATAACAAGATTGACCTTAAATATGTATCAATAAACCAGGATCCGTACCAATGCAAAGAATCCATCTCTATATCATATCCCCTTTAATGCAAATAAACATTTATAGACAATATTTGGAAATATGGGCATAGTATTTTCCATTTTGTTTCCTGCTCTCTGGGGGCACTGTTAATCAGGTCTTTAATGGTGTATCCTGTGTGCTAGATTCAACTCAGTCAGTACTTGGGCAAAGTAGTTTTTTGACGGTGTTCAGGACAACCTTTCAAGGAGAAGTGATCCATCAAACCGTATTGATCTAGAAGCAATCCACAGGTTCTCATTTTCTGTAAAAGCAAAAGAAGAATCTCATTTCTAAAATAACATATACTTAGACTCAAGTTTGGAAGTCATGATATTTTTAAAATAACCATGCTGGTTTAGCTTAGTAGCCCATACAATGAAATATCTTTCTGTACTTACCTCATGCACAGTCAAAAAAATTAAAGATAACACAATCATTTACATAATCCTGACTCTCTTTTAATTTCCCATTTTACCTGGCTTCTTTTTCTTTACTCCTTATAATGTATGATTGACTACCTGTAGTCTGTCTCTTTAAAGACTTTACCCTTTTTAAATACATTAACTTTATTTTATGACTCTCTATGCTCTTTTTCCTTTTCTCTTCCAAGCCTACATACATTTATCCAACACTATGACTCATCTGAATTTGTCTTTTTTGAATATCTGCAATTTTTTATTGTCCATGAGCACTTTTTAAAATTAAACTGTGCCATTACTATGATATATGTGGGACTGCCACTCGCTCAGTATAATCCAGCATGGAGGAGCCCCTTGCACCTCTGAGCCTTGCACACCATGCCAGTTCCAGGCACAAAGCTGGTCCATGTTGGCATCAGGCAAGTTGCAGCATGCTGCTCACAATCCCTTTTGAAGTGCTTTGTATCCCAAAACAGCAAGAATTTATACAGCACAGCCCAGAAAGAGCATTTTTAAATGACTGCGGTTTTTTCCTGCTTCAGGAGAAACAGGAATATCTCTCTCAAAGGAGCTGCAGCAAGCTGCTGGCAAACAGATGGAAGGTATGTTAATCTCTAGGGGATTTTTTTTCAAGAATTTTTTATCGAGCCCTCTCAGGATTTACGTGGGTTTAGTTGGATACATGGGTGCCAATTTGTTGCAGGGAAGCTGGTTGTTCATCCAGCCTGCCCAAAACCAAAATAGTCACAGAGAAAATACATTAATTAAAGCACTGCTTGGACATTAGCTCTAACTTCTTATTGGCTAACTCTTATAACTTAATTTAACCCATTTCTATTAATCAGCGCATCATCAAATGGCAGTTGCTTACAGGCAATGTTTTGACATGTCTCACTTAGGCGGTTCCATGTTGTCTCTCTGACTTGACCTTTCTTCCTCTCAGCATACACCCTAGCTTTCCCTGCCAACCTACAGTCTGCCATGCTATAGGTCCAAAGCAGTCTCTTTATTCATTAATGGTAATCACAGCACACAGAGGGGATTCCCGCATCACCCCAGCTCTTCCTTAACACAGAATGTGTCATTTCTGCCTCTCTAAACCCTGCCCTTTCAGAGAATTTACAACAAAAAAGCCATCAAAAGCCAGTTCCACATTCTTGTAGATTCAGTGACTCTTCCCTTGATGTTGCCAGCTGTCCAGTCCCTTCCTAATGCCTTATAATTGGGCACAAACTCAGCTTGTGGTAGATACATCATCACCCCTTAACTGCAGGGTAAATAAGTGTAATGCTTTGTTTTGGCCATGTAATTTCTCCTGCCCCTTCTCCTGCCTTGATCTCTGAGGGCCTGGAGAGCTCACCAGAGAGTTGTTTTGGTCAAAAGAAACGTGGTCTTTTAGTTTCTCAATTCAGATTCATCTGGCCTACAGCATTGGTAAAGAATCCTATTATTGGGATGCAGAAAACCTATTAGGTCCCTGGCCAGAGTTAACATGAAAGACCATATGCATGTCCTTTGTCTGGGCTGCCATCTGAGACCATAATAATATCTGGTCTGTTGCTTAGGGTCATGTCTTTGTCTGTTGCGACTCAGATCTGTGTTGATGTCCATGGCTCTTGTTACCTATGAAGTTCACTCAGATATCTATGCTCTGCACTGCAGCCTGACCATGATGATTTCCATGGTCCATGCAGCTGCCAGGGGCCACACTGAGGTGTGTGGCCTGAGCTGAAACTAAGGCCATAGCAGCCTAAAGATCACGATGTCACTGGGGTCATGTCTGGGTCTGTGGTCCTACTGTACCTGGGATCTCGGTTGATGTTTTAGAGTGGAAGGAAAGAGGGAACAGATTTTTATAGAGAGAATGCCAGCGTGAGACCAACAACAAACAACTAGAGAAGCAGGAGGGAGGTTGGAGAGGGGGAGCAGGAGCACAGCATCTAGAAATCTTGGGCCTATGGGGAGCTTGTTTGTTTTGTGCTTGCAAAATATATTTTAGGCATTAAGGGACAGATATCCCCAACTGAAAAAGATTTTGTACAAAGCAGACCAAGGGTATTTGGAAATCAGGCATTGAATTGAAGGCCATTTCTAAGTCCATCCCTAGACTTGGGACTCTAAGTTTAGCACAATGAATCCACCATGATATACTTTCGGGAACAAAAACAGATGGGTGTGAGAAATTCCTAAACAGAACGACTCTTGATGAAGGAACCCCAGAAAGACAAGGGAGGCCCTTGTACCCTGGAACAAGGCAGGTCCCTGTCCTTGTCTGATTGGGACCCTGGCAAGGCTGCATATTTGTAGGACAGCCAGAATTGTATGACTCCCGGGGCCTTTAAAGGCACTGACTTGGAACTCAGAACATACCCAGAAAAAGCCAATCTTAGACTGGCAGGTGTGGAGGGGAGGGTGTTTACACAACATGTGACCCTGGGCCAGTGAGAAAAGCAATGCCATCGGTGGGAGCTCCAAATGTAATGTTTTTGCAGCCCAATAAATCTCACCAACAATACAAATCAAACAAAAAAATGAATTAGAAAAATTCCAAGTTTAATGGATACCAACACTAACAGGTAGTTAGGGGAAAGAAAACCAGAAAACCACAATTAGTTCTTTGGATTGCTGTTTCAATACCATGTGGGAATGGTTTAGAGCATCTCTGAGGAGGGTTTACCATTTGGCAGGTTTTTGGGGGGGTGGAGTCGGGACTGAGGCAACTCCCAAGGGAGGGAACTGGGAATGAAACATTTGCCTAAACATGCCAGACTCTTTGGATATATGGATGCCAGGGGCTGGGCTGAAGCCTTAACCCAAACAATTTAAAGGGTGCCAAGGCAAAATTGCATGCTACAGCCCTGCTTCGTAAGGTGTAAGAGTCTCTATTTGGTGTGGTACATGTTTTGAAGACATTGGCAGGCATGCAGAGTGGGAAAGGCTTTGAACATGTGGTAAGGTCAGAGTCCCAGAAGAGAGACCATTGGGGAAGGTGCAGCCAGTTACAGTGAAGACCTGAGTAGTGCTTCTCACCAATGTTTAATTATTTATTCACATACACAGGTCTAGACTCAAACTGAAACATCTCGTGTGTCCACAATGCAGATATTAAGTACAGGAGTGCCCAGGCACATACACCATCACAAAAAAATGCAAACACTGGCATACAAACCCACGCAGAACCCCAACAATGGACAGGCTGTATTATCATGTTACCTACAGGACATAACGTAAAAAGTGTTAGCCTCCAAAGGAACAAGGGATGGAGGTACAAAAACATATTATGTAAGCCAAGGATCTACATTATTAAAGGAGTATGAAATCTTATGAACTGCCCAAATGCTTATAAAGCACATTTAAGCATTTCAGACAGGAATTGTGTAATTTATCAACTACTCAGTCCTTGAACAAACCCACACCCCCTTAACTCTGGGCCCTTAAGCTCAAGAGGGAAGTGGAGTCCAGATTCCCAGTAGGAAGCAAGAGGTCGCCTGCCTTGGATCCCAGTCACAAGGATGGGCTGGGAAGCTTCACTGCTCCAACTCATGTAAGACCTGAAGGGAGAAATGATGGTATGAGGACCACCTAAGGATCACAAATCCCCGAATCCCTTTCCTGACTCACACCTCTTTCTTTTTTGTCTCCCACAACTAAAGATTTGTCACTGACACAAGTGGACAGACATATTCCTGCCTGGGTTCCCCACCTCCAGCCTTACATTCCTTAATTCCTCCATCACAGGCCACCAACCTACTCCAGTGAAGCCCATGGTCTCTAAATATAACCTTCCTGATGTCAGGAACACTCTTTGGATTTCCATTACCCAGTCCCCTGGCCTAGATGTGCATGCACAGGAGTGTGTGTGGGGGGGGGTGGGTGGGTGGGTATGTGTAAGACAGAGAGAGGAAGAGAGAAAGAGACAGAGAGGAGGAGAACACATGTTGGTGTTTCTGAGTAAGCACTAGTATGGGAAAGTCAGAGGATGGCCTCGGGTGTCCTTCTTTCCCTTCCTGTTTAAAACTTGCTTTGAGACCTTTCTGAGGGCGATAAAGGGAAACAAGGTGGTTTAAATGAGGCAAACAAAAACCTCTAAATATTTTCCTTCTGTACCGGCAAATGAACCAGCAAGTACCGGCGATACCGGCGGTTGTAGGGGTTAGGGAATAACCACGGTAGTCCTTGTATAATTAATCAGTTTTAATACAAGGGGAAATAAGGGAACTTACAGAACCAAGGTTCCAGCGGAGCAGAAGGTATGCAGGGGAGAGCCAAACGGGGCTCCTTCTGGCACCCCGATCCTATTTAAGGGTATCTTACTTCCCTGGGGCAGCCACGCCCCTGAACGCAGGGATTGGGCCAGCTGCCCCAACATCTCCCCCTTTTGTCTAAATAAGGCAGATTCAGAAATCAAATACAACTATATACAACGGGAATATATCATATAAAATTACAAGAAGTAAACAATATCAGGCGAGGAGCATATAACAAAAAAATTTTTCTAATCACTCTTCTTTGGGAAGTCTAAATAATGTAGAAGGTAGCTACCATTATCTAATCTTCAACCCCATCAAAGATCTGAGAAGGAAAGTAATATTACCAAAGCAACCAGGAAGCACAAACGAGAAACTTCCAAAATGTGCAACAGAAGACAGAGACAATTGACTACCTGGGCAACCACACAAAGTCTTGATAGCAATGTTGAGGCAACCAACTTTGGCTGAGGCCTGAAAAAACCTGACATACCATTATACAATTGCAAGGAACCTTTAGTAGAACTATCCTATCCTGTCTTGGCAAGATAAGACAATTCTGTTTTATCCACTTATGGATATTTCATACTTTAGTCAGTAATGGAGGTATGGGCTTTTCTTTGCCCCAAGGCCAGTTCTGCCAAGTAGAAGACAAACTCCCAGTGGAGTGTCTTTGGTGCTCAACGTTCTCTCGGGAGTAGAGCATTGTTGCCAGGAGTGATTGTGTCTCATAAATACAAAACTCTAGGTTAGATTAAAGGCCATGTTCTACAGCTCTTCAAAGAGGTCGAAGATTATGCTATCTATACTAAATACAACCTCTATGTGTCTAAAAACCTGATTGTCCTAAATATAAATATGACCAACATATGATTCTCAACACTTATGTAACTGTATGACTAATAGAATAGACAACTGTACAATAAATGAAGACAATGATTTCCAAATGTAAACAGGGTCATTACATAAATAATATCTGAGGTAGAAATGTACATTGCAATATAGTAAACAATGTCATTACGTAAATAGTATCAGAGGTAGAGATGTACATTGCAATATAGTAAACAATGTCAATATAACAATTGTTTCAAACAGAGGTAGTATCATACTCTCATACAATGTTCAATATATCAATATACAAGAATCAACACTCATATAGTTTTTCAAAAAACAATAACTCACAAAAATCAATTATTCCTTCAGATCACCAGTTAATCCCTCCTCCCTTTTTTGATATATATATATATATATATATATATATATATACACACACACACACATAATTTATACCCCTGAGTCCAAATAAAGCCTTCCACAACCCGACAATCCAATACCAGCCACCAATTAGTGTCCCTAAACCTGAGGGTAAACTTTGTTGGGAGGGGGGACGTCGTCATCTAAGATTGCTTCCAGCTGACATAGGGGCAACTTTTCTTCTCAGGGGTTCCTGTGAAAGCAAATGATGGTAGAGTACCCAGGGTAACATTTCATCTAGGAAAAAATGTGTCCAGCCTCTGAATTTTTTAGAAAATGAGGCCAGAATGTTGCCAAAAATGTGCACCATTCAAAAGTGTTCTGTGCAATTGGTACCAAAAAACAGGCCAAATATTAGCGCTACAAAAACATGACATCATAATAACCAGTTGGAGTTGATGTCGCGGGGCCCCGTCTTCATCCTGGAAACTGCAAAGATTACTGAAGAGAAATTTTTGTCGTTTGTTGCGAGAGAGATAAGCATTATCTACAAAGACACATACAGACGTATACGTGTATATCTTCAAAGAAAGGTGCATTAAAGACAACCATAGATATGAATGAAGGCAAAGAAGGCAAATATATTGGTACCATTATCAATATTATTGTTATTAATATTCTGTCTCATGACTCCTAACCTGAGACAGAAACTCTGAGAAATCTCTTATAAACAAGCTTGGAATTGGAGAGGGACTGGGCCAGAGTCCAAGTCCAAGAAACCAGCTCTAAATATCTATAAAAAAATGCATATTGACACACATTCAAAAATTGTTTTTTTATACTCACAGAGCTTACCCAATGTTAATGCTGATCCTTGTTGGGTTGCAATTGGTTCCAATCCATCAATATTTAAGGTATCCAGGGTCCCTCAGATCCTTTGAAGGTGAGCGTCTTCCTGTGCGGATAAGAAAAGAACCCTGCCCCTGAACTATAGGTCTCTTACCATCAGTATGTTCACCATCCTTGTGCATGAATTGTTATTTTTCTTTTCCAAGGGGCTTCTCTTCTTCAAACCGAACCTTTATTAACTTTGATGGTATCCACGATTTATCTTCTCCTGTGGAGATAAGAGCAAAACCCCTTCCCCAACGCAGCACATCCGCTGGCTTCCATTGTGACGTTAGCACATCCTTGAAATAAACTGGTTGATTTAATTCAACAGACTTTTCCATTATCCAATGTCTTTCTGCAGCCATTGTCCCCTTCTCATTAGAGTTGAGAAAATTCAAGGTTAGTAAAGCATTATGTAATCTATTTCTGGGGGTATTTTCCACCCCCTTTTGCTTGTTTAACATATCCTTTATAGTCCTATTTGATCTTTCAATGACTGCTTGACCTGTAGGATTGTAGGGTATGCCTGTACCATGCTTAATATTGTAATAGGCAAAAAACCGTTTCATTTTTCTAGAGACATAAGCTGGACCATTATCCGTCTTTATTTGTGCAGGTATACCCATGATGGCCATAACTTCTAATAAGTGAGTGATTACTGAATCGGCCTTTTCAGAGCTTAAAGCAGTTGCCCATTGGAATCCTGAATAAGTGTCAATGGTAGGGTGTACATATTTTAATTTTCCAAATTCTGCAAAATGGAACAAATCCATCTGCCAGATTTCATTCCTTTTGGTGCCCTTTGGATTAGCCCCTGCAGGCAGTGGTGCTTGGTTATAGAAAGAGCAAATAGGGCATTTCTTTACAATCTCCTTAGCTTGTTGCCATGTAATAGAAAACTCTTTCTTCAAGCCTTTGCTATTGACATGATGCTTTTCATGAAATTCGGAAGCCTGCAGCACACTACCAATCAATAACTGATCAATATTCTGCATTGCCTTGTGCTAAAGGACCTGGCAGACCCGTATGGGATCGGATGTGTGTTATATACATAGGGCAAAGTCTGTTCCTGATCATTTCTTGTACCTGGATAAACAATGAGGTTAATTCAGTATCATCAGGTATGAATTCAGCAGTTTCAATATGTAAGATAACTCTTTCTGCATATTGTGAGTCAGTAATAATGTTAAGAGGTTCCTTAAAATCCCTTAGCACCATAAGAATGGCAAATAACTCTGCCTTTTGGACAGAATCGTAAGGACTTTGTTCCACCTTACTCAAGTCTTCTGATTTGTAGCCTGCCTTCCCTGATTTATTGGCATCAGTATAAAACATGCGGGCTCCAGTTATTGGAGCATCACGGACAATTCAAGGAAGAATCCAAGAAGTTCTCTTTATAAAGTTAAGCCTTTGGCTTTTTGGATAGTTGTTATTAATTTCTCCTAAAAAGTTAGCACAAGCTCTTTGCCATGGTTCATTATCTTCCCACAATTTTTGTATCTCATCAGCGGTGAAAGGCACTATGATTTCTCCTGGGTCTATGTCTGCTAGTTGACGAAGTCACAATTTGTCTTTTATGATTAGTTCAGAAACCTTTTCCACATAGATTTTTAATTTCTTACTTGGCTTATGAGGTAGAAAGATCCACTCTAAGATAATATCATCTCTTTACATTAAAATTCCTGTAGGAGAAATTTTTGAAGGCAATATGATGAGAATACAACTGAGTTCTGGATTCACCCTATCCACATGTGCTTCCTGCAATCTTTCTTCAACCATTGTCAGTTTTTTTCTGCTTCAGCTGTTAATTCTCTGGGACTGTTTAGGTCTCTTTCCCCATCTAAGGTTTTGTTTAAGTGAATTATCATATCAGGTGTTATCCCAACAGCCGGTCGAAGGCTGGAAATGTCTCCCAACAACCTTTGAAAGTCATTAAGAGTTTGCAGTTGATCTCTCCTAATTTGTGCCTTTTGTGTCTTAATTTTTTTGCAAACCTATTCTATAACCTAGATAATCAACAGAATCTCCTCTCTGAATTTTTTCGGGAGCAATCTGTAATCCCCATTTAGGTAGAACTATTTTTACCTCTTCGAACAGTGTCTCTAAGGTATCCACGTTTGAATCAGACAATAAGATGTCATATACATAATTGTAAACAATGGATTTGGGAAACATCTTGCGTATTATTTGTAATGGTTGATTCACAAAGTATTGGCACAGGGTGGGAGAGTTCAACATGCCCTGTGGGAGGACGGTCCACTGGTATCTCTTGGTAGGTTGAGAGTTATTATAAGTAGGCACTGTGAAGGCAAACTTTTCTCTATCTTTTTCTTTTAAAGGTATGGTGAAGAAACAGTCCTTCAAAGTAATAACTATGAGAGGCCATCCTTTTGGTAATAAAGAAGGCAGAGGAAGTCCAGATTGCAGAGAGCCCATAGGTTGAATAATCCTGTTTATAGCTCTGAGATCCGTCACCATTCTCCATTTACCAGATTTTTTCTTAACCACAAATACAGGAGAATTCCAAGGGCTGGTAGATGCTTCTATATGTTGAGCATCCAATTGCTCTTGTACTATCTGTTCTAAAGCTTGCAACTTTTCCTCAGATAAAGGCCATTGTTTTGTCCATATTGGTTTCTCAGTCAACCATTTTAGAGGTAGGGCCGTTGGTGATTCTGGAGGGGCATCCATTGGTTTGTGTTCTTGTACAGCCCGAATGGCTGGTTTTCGCCATCTGTAATACCTTTTGATGTTTTGCTCAGAAATATATGCTCTAGAGGCAGCAGGAATATTAATTTGAGTATTCCATTGCTGCAATAGGTCACGACCCCATAAATTTACTGCAATATTAGCTACATATGGCCTTAATTTTCCTATTTGTCCCTCAGGACCAATGCATTTGACTCATCTAGTGCTTTGCCTTACTCGAGATAGGGTCCCAATTCCCAAAAGTCGAACATTTACATCCTGTAGTGGCCAATACGGATGCCAAGATTCTGGAGTAATGATACTAACATCCGCTCCTGTGTCCAGCAGGCCAGTAATGAAAATGCCATTTACACACACTTTCAACTTCGGTCTTTGATCACTTATAGAAGTTTGCCAAAATACACGTAATTCATCTTTTGGGCTATTTTTGCTTCCAACAGCAGACATGGGGATTTCTATTTGTCCTGACAAGGCATGTTCTCCACTGTAATGGGAAATGACTGGACCACATTCGCCATGGGGGCCTGCGAGAGGCCCCCCATGGCGTTTCCCGCCTGCAGCGGATTTCCTTGCCTATCTCTTGATGATTTGCATTCACTGTCCCAATGTCTACCTTTCCCACATCTCCTACATAACCCTGAAGGCTGAGGCCTTCTATTCCTGTTATTCCTGGAAAAGGCATTATTATTATTATTATTTCTGTAAGTCCTTTGTCTGCAATTCCGTTTCATATGTCCCATTCTGCCACAATTAAAACATTTGGTATGTTGATGTCTCCTTTTACCGTTGGCAATGGCTTCTTCTACCCAAGTATCGGCGTGAAACTAGTTGATTCAATATTCATTGTATGTAAGACCCATTCCTCCAGGGGTGCTGATCTGATCTTTAGAGGCGTCAAAACCCTTTTGCACTCTACATTGGCATTCTCATAAGCCAAGGACTCAATTATTACCTGCCTTGCTTCTGGGTCAGATATCCCTATTTGTACAGCTTTAGTTAGTCTATGTAAAAAGTCAACAAATGGTTCTCTCGGACCCTGTTTAACTCTGATATATGATTCCGTTCTCTGTCTTGGGTCTTGAACCCTGTCCCAAGCCTTCAAGGCTGCAGTAGTACATATGGATAGAGTGTGTTCATCATAATTAGCTTGTTCTAGAGGATCAGAATAAAGTCCTTCATCCATAATTTGATCTAGGGTGATGTCAACTCCCTTTGATCGTTCCTGCTGTTCTAAAAGCCTAGCCTCTTGTCTGAACATGCACCTCCAGCTCAATTGAGGGCCGTTCTCTAAAACAGCCGAAACTAGGTCCAACCAGTCCCTAGGGGTGGGGTTAATTGTAATGGACCAAGACTTTAGCATCTCCTTAACAAAGGAGCTATGCATCCCAAAATTCATAACAGCTTGTTTAATTTCTTTCAGATCATTCATACGGATGGGTTCCCATGTATATTCCTTGGTGATCTTAGGGTTTTTAGAACCAGTCACCTTTTCTGTAGTTATCACTGGGAAAATAGGTAGAGTTCTATTGAAGCTATCCTGGAGAGTTCTATTTATCGATGGGGTTGGGACTTTCTTTTGTACTATTTGCTCCTGTTCATGAGAGTCCATAATTTCCTCCATCTTTTCAAATCTATTTACCATTGCCTTCTGCAATGCCTCAATCTCTTGCCCAGTATTATGTTCCAAGGCTTTCATAGAGGATTCAAAGGTATGAAGTTTGTCCAACACCGATAACGTCTCATCCTTGGACAGAATTTTTATGGCATGAATGGTGCCATCTTGTATTGAAATTCTGTCCAGCAATCTTTCATAGCTCTTTGATAAAGCCTTGTTAATACATTCAACGGTTCGAATCTTCTCAGATAATATTTCAGTTTCTACCGACAGGGATTGTAACTTATGATTCAAATTCTCAAGTAGTGTTTCAGTTCTTACCGACAGGGATTGTAACTTATGATTCAGATCCGCTGTTCCTGCCTCCATACCTTGCATTTTCCTCTCAAGTGATAAAGCCATCTCAGAGAGAGATCTGTTATTCCTTTCCTCATGAGATTCAAACTTCCCCTCGAAAGTTTCAAATTTCTCAATTAACAAAGCCATCTCAGAGGAAAGTCTATTATTTTTGTCCTCGAGAGCTGCAACCGTCTTTTCAAGCTGTTTATTAGTGTTTTCCAAACCAGTTATGTCCTTGTTTAGTTTTTTAGCTCCTGCCTGTAAGGACTCTATCTCTTTTTTATCTTCCAACCATGTTGTAATGAAAAAAATAAAAATAAAGAAGATACCAAGCCCTGTAAATATCCAGCCAAAGGAAACCACATCTGTATCGCTCAAAAATTTGGTCACCGTGTAATTAAACAAATTATAGAATCCTTTAATAGTGATATTATCAGACATTTTTAATCTTAATGCTTAATTTCAATCGAATGAAAAAATTACCTGTAATTACTGTTGTCTGCCACTAGATGGCGCAGTGCACCTAGTTTCACGTGTTTTTGGGAAAGCAAAGATGGCGTCCTGCGTAGAGTTCTAGGAGGCGATGTTTCGCTAGCAGAAATCAACGTTGAATCCCTGCAAAAGCTGCACAAATAGCTGGCGGGCGAGCGGGTAGCGACCCGCTAGCTTAATATCAACTTTGGGTCCCTGCAAGAACTGCGGGTGGGAGGGAGGGGGAACGCGCGCACGGGACTCCGAACGACCGGAGGCTGGATGGGGCTGAGCGTGTTGGTGGCCGCTGCGGGGACGCGCGCCGCGGGGCCGGAGCGAGCCGCGGTTTTGTCTGGTCCCGCAGTGCGGAGCCGTCTGCGAGGTGGTCTGGGCACACACGAGCAAACAGCTCCTGGGCGGGGCAATGCAGCAGACCAGGTGCAGCAGAGGATACTGCATCGTTTGGCCGCGGGCTGTCTCCGTATGGAGACCAGGAAATGAAATAAAAAAAAAAAGAGTGCGAGCTCCGGCTCAATCAGCTGAATTAGAATTAGGGCTGTTCAGCCCACCTGTGAATTGCGAGCAGACCGCAGCAGATTTACTGCTCCCGGGGTTCTGCCCCACGTAGGGTTTTTAAGTGGATTTAGTCACCACGTTAGAGCGCCAAATGTACCGGCAAATGTACCGGCAAGTACCAGCGATACCGGCGGTTGTAGAGGTTAGGGAATAACCACGATAGTCCTTTTATAATTAATCAGTTTTAATACAAGGGGAAATAAGGGAACTTACAGAACCAAGGGTCCAGAGGAGCAGAAGGTATGCAGGGGAGAGCCACACGGGGCTCCTTCTGGCACCCCAATCCTATTTAAGGGTATCCTACTTCCCTGGGGCAGCCACGCCCCTGAACGCAGGGATTGGGCCAGCTGCCCCAACATCCTTCTGTGTTTCCTCACCATGTATTAAGATGCTTGACTTTAAAACTGCTGTTTGAGGTGCTGACTTGAAGCCTGTGAAAAACTCTCAGACGAGTTTTAGCTTGGGATTAAGGCACTACTCCTGACACTTGAGAAGAGGCCCTAAACATACTTCTGCCATTTTTTCACTCCATATCTTTGTGAAGCAGCATCCTCAGCAGTAACAATTATAAATTAAAAGTACCAATCCACTCTGAAAATGTGGAAAATTCTTTGTGCCCTACAATTTTGGGTTAAGATATAACTCTTTGAGCAAAATTAAACAAACAAGTCAACTTCCTTGGCATTCATATTTATTTTTAATAGATGGGAAATTACATGTACATCAAGGATTAGTATAGAATTAAATTTCTTCATATTTTATTGTCTGTGAATGTTTGGTTTGTATATCTATCCTTCGTGCCTATATACGTCGGTACCGTAAACATTTCTTCAGTTGTAAAGGGTTTCCAGAGAGGAAGCTCCAAGAAGCCCTTGCCTAGGATTCCTCTCCCACCCTTGCCAGGTTCCTGTGAACAGCCAGCCACTTTTCCAGCTTCATCCTGACCCTTCCATTCCAGCTGGTCTATCCAGGGTGGCTTCCTTCTACACTCCCTAGGCCCCATTTGCCTCTGTGCTTGACACTGTCCAGCCTTCCTTTCCAGAGACATTAGAGGTTTAATGGGCTTCTCAGCTTATGAGGCCCTTGCCCTCTGGGTGGGCCATTTGAGATTTTGTTGCAAAATACACCTTGAGGAGGAACCCAGGCTGCCCATCTGAACTGAGATTACCCTGGAGACCAGAAACTATATCTCCTTGCATATATGTCTTCTACAAACCACTATGGTGTGCAGTAGACTGGGGCATGGGGCCTGGGTGAGGACACAGGATCCTGGCTCATGCTATTTCTTCCAGGTAACATGAGGCCTGCCCTGGGGCAAGTGCCTGCAACCCCCAAGAGATTCCGTCTCCTTCTCTTTCTGGACATCATGACACCAGCCGGTTGCTGCTGAGCACAAACCTATAGGAGCTGAGCATTCTCTGAGCAATCCTCAAGTGCCCTCTCTGAAGTCTGCTCCAGAAGTCTGGGGTACCCAGCCCCAAGTCATTCAAATTACCAACTAACCGGCATGTGCCCATCTATGACCAACTTGCCACAGAGCCTCCCATCTCCCACCCATCTCAACCCCATGGTCCTGTTTAAGAAGCCAGCTACCTGGTTAGCTGTGGGTCTGGCGCGAGGTCCAAGAAGAATTCTTCAGAGTCCTCAGGGCCGCGGAAGCCTCCAGTATATCCTCACACTCAAAGGTGGCAGAAACTGAGGCCTGGTCAGAAGCAACGGAGCCCTGTAAAGAAACGGGTGTGAGGAGAACAGGAGATGGGCATTTACCACCTCTTCTCAGAAGTACAAATGCCCTTTCAATTCCCAGCTGCTCCCAGCCCTTAGGCCGTCTCCTCGACACATCCACTTAGCTCCTCCTGCCCAACACTCTGGAGCCCAAACTTCTCTGCAGGGACCTGTGACTCTGGAGGATGATATTTCATGGAGGAATACGGCAGGGGGTCAGATCCATGCATCTGGAAAGAAGAGGTGAGGGGATTATACACTTGGATGGGTGGTCAGCACCGATCCATTGAGACTGACAAGGTTTCTGCAGTACCAAAAGGTAGGAGTCTAAAGTACTGTGGAGACCTTAGACCCCACGTCTGGGGCATGTCCTTTGTCCTGCACAGCCCGTTTTCCTTTCCACATCCCGTCTGATATGTTTTCCCTGAGACATTAATTGTCACAAGCCCTTTTTAATTCTCTCCCAGATACACATTGAGGAAGACATCAGGGATCCACCAGTTTTTGCATCATAATCTACAAAGTCCCTGCAGAGATATGGTGGCCTCCTATATTCAGGGACTGGTTCTTGCTAGCATTTTGCCCAGCCACCACAGATGACGAAGCCCACAGAACTTCCAGGAGGCTTACTTGCTGGGCTCTAGACTTTCCCCTGGACCTCTGTGTCCCTTGCCACCATAACCCTAGTTTTCACCAGGACCTTCTGTCTCACCCATATGTAGCCATGTAGAGAAACAGTGCCCACGTGTTGAAGGCCCACTGCTTGGCACGACTTGTGCTGGTGCTTTCGTCAGTGTGAGAAGTGTAGGATGCTTTTGACAAAATGCCCACTAGGAAATGGATGCTTGGAAAATAAAGCCACTTGTACCCAGTCTCTGGTATAGGAGCTGTCAAATCAGGAGAGGACCCTGTCCTTGCCCCCACGGTATGACATACATTCAGCCTTCTCCTTCCCACAATCATCCCCTTCCTCCTTCTCTTACTGCAGCAATCCCGGTGCTGGGCACACACAGACAGGAGACACAGCAGGCACCATGGTCCCTCTTTACTCACAGGATGAACAAGCCAAAAGCCTCATTGAGCACCATGGAAGGCAAAGCACTCAATTGCTGGCACAAGGTCGTTGTCATGTAGGGTGCAGGTGAAAATGCTGGGGACCAGCAGAGGAACGGAGGCCCTTGGGAGCTCCCCTGCAGAGACAGGGTCCACAGGGATTGGGTTCCAGGCCAGCCAGGAAAAAGAGGGCTGGGCAAATTTTAGGCTGAGGGCAGGAAGCCAGAATGTCAGGGCTCTGAAGAGCCTGCTTAGAACCCCCCTCCAATCTCCGCATGGTCTACTGGCACTGAGGAGACTGAGGTCCAAGGGGAAGTGCCCTTTCCCAGGGTCACACACAAGGCTGTGTGCTGACCAAGTGGTAGAGATGGAAGCCCTGACTTTAAGACACAGCTGCAAGGGACTTGACAGTGAAAGGTAGGAGCAGCCCACTCTAGCAACAGATTCTTCTTACCTCCTGGGGGCTTGTGAGGGGCAGGACTTGAGGCTGGCATGCAGTGTTCTCATTGTCAGCTGTAAAAGACCACCAATTCCTCCCTGCTGGCTGCCCGCCAGTCTCTCCCACAGATACTCACCCCCATTCTGAGAACTCCTCACAATGGACCTGCTCAAAGAGCCCACCCCAATTCTCTGCTTCCTGTTAACTCGTGCTGTTATCATTGATACCATGTCTTCTACCTGGGGCACTGAGGTCCAGGGTGCACTGGCTCAGGGTCACACAGCAGTCCTCAGACAGACAGGGCTGGCTACATAGTTACTCATGCTGCACTTCCCTCCAATCAAACCCAGACAACCTCCCCAGCCAACTACACTCACTGCGACCTCTTGTTTTGGCAGAGGACTTCCTTCCTGGACAGAGGGGTTTGCCGGCTACAGCCCTAGTCGTCCTTGGTAGTCGAATCTGTCTTCTCTCTAGCAGTGCACCATGCACCCTTTTCTCAGAACCCACAGCAGGCAGGGCCTCACTGTGATCCCTACAGTAGAGGTGTGGAGGTCTCCTGTTAGTATTGTACAAAGGGGGCCTGACCACCTCGCCAACTCACACAGGATACCCAAAAGGAGGCAGCACACCTGCGACACTCAAAGACTTGAGAGTGTGTGGGACGGAATTCTCACCTGGCTTGGGTCCTGGTGACACAAACGTGGCCTCTGCCAGGGTGGATTGCATGTCCTCTGAGGTCAGGTTCGATTCCCAGTGGGGCTCCAGTCTCATTACCCATGTTACATTCCACATTGGAATGACAGAAGTGGACATTCAATTGGTTGCTTTGATCCATGGTTCTGGGGTGAAGAGCAGAAATGTATCTGTACTCCCATGGACCCTTTATGCCCATGAGTATCCTCTCCCACCCCAACCCCCGTCGCTGTATCACCATGTGCAGAGAGATCCTGACCCTCTCCCCAGTCTAGACACCATACTCATGGGGAGGAGGGTTACTTGCATGGTCTGGGTCCTGGAGCTACAATTGGCACCTCTGCCTCAGCGGCTTGCAAATCCTCTGAGGCCAGGTCCAATGACCAGTCTCATTCCCCATGTTACATCCCAAGTTGGAGGGCCAGAAGCAGACACCCACTTTGGGTTTTGGTTCCATAGTTCTGGTGGTGGAGAGCAGAAAACCCAGTAGGGCTCCATGGCCCCTGTATGCCCATGAGTATCCCCCATGCCGTGTATCTCCGAGTGCAAAGTGAACCTGACTCTCTCCCCAGCCTAGACACATATTCACGAGGAGGCGGGTTACTCACTTGGCCTGGGTCCTGGTGGCACTTCTGTGGCCTCTGCCACGCTGGTTTGCAGGCCTTCTGAGTCCAGGACCAATGACCATTGGGGCTCAAGTCTTGTTCTCCATGCTACATTCCGAGTTGTGGGGCCAGAAGCAGACACCCAGTTTGTCTTTTTGTTCCATGGGTCTGGGGTGGAGAGCTGAAACACCACTGTACTGCCATGGCCACTGTATTGCCCTGTGTATTCCCCAGACCAGGGTATCTCCATTTGCAAAGCAAACCGTACCCTCTCCCCTACCTAGACACCATACTCATATGGGCAGCATGTTCGAAGTTACATGGTGGCAGCATGGGCCAACTGGTTACCAGAGTTGAGGTAGTGAGAATGGCCCACCCAACAGTCTCAGAGGCAGTGAACAGACCTCTCTATCATGTTAGACTGGGCAGAGCCAAAAGGCAAAGCAACCTTAGTCCCAGCCAAACCACTTAGCATTTGAAGAAGCGGTCCTGGTCAGAAAAGAATTACAGATGCACAACAGGACAGTTTCATACATAAACGACCTCTAAATGAGACACAGCATATTTTAAAAATAACTTTATAAGTAATAATACACCTTGTTTGCCTGATTTATTTGGAATCTGGGTGGCAGGCCCCCAAAAGAACAAAGAGCAAAGACTAAAAATACAACAAACAACATTTGGGTGCCCAATGTGGGAGTAGAGTAAAAGAAAAGCTGACAATATTTCGGTGCCCAACATTGGTCCAATTTCCATGTAGGGACTAAGAAAACAGGACCAAAAAAGGAAAGAAAGAAAGAAAGAAAGAAAGAAAGAAAGAAAGAAAGAAAGATGAAAGAAAAGGGGTGGCTCCTCTAAGAGGCACTGGTTTTTGGCCCGCAGCAGTAAACAAAAAAGAGAAGCAGCAAGCTAACTAAAAGCTGCTTGTGCCAACTTAGTTACCAGCATCCATACTTAGAATGGAATAATGCCGTTCTTGTTCACAAACCTCTGACCAGGCTGTGAGCTTTGCACTTGACTTTCCCGACCTGAGAAGTAGCCTGAGCAAGCCACCAATGCTGCGCAGATGTTCTAGCCTCACAGCTTGGCAGTTTTTTGCTCATGTGGAAAAATAAAGTCCAAAGGGGATGCAGTGAACGAGATCCAGAAGGAAAAACCTGTAATCAGGTTCCAATGTGTTTTACAATGTGTGTAGGCATAAGAAAGAAAAGCAAATGGGTACAGACAGTCACAGAAAGAAATAAGTAGTTAAAATATAAAGTCTTTAGAGATAGAAAAATTAATATGAAAGAAAAAGTCACATAAATTTGGGGATTCTGGATCCTGTATATTACTGTCTTGATTTTGAATATTTGATTGTTGATAGGCAAGAAACAGGTGCTAGGAGACACGGGATTGTGAACAGGATTGCAGGGTTGAGACTACCTAGATACTATAGAGCTATCTTAACCTAACAAGAAGTTAATAAATGTTACATGGAAATAAAAAATGCTTTGGAGTTTTGTTCCCACAGGAGAAGAGAGGGTATGGATTCCTTCAGGAAAGATATGGATAAGGTTTGATAAGGAAAACACTAAGATGGAACGGATGGTGGAGTGTTTTCTCTGAATTTGCTAAATACAAATGGATTGAATATTGTAATTATACTTCTCACTTGAGAATTTTATCGGTTGTGTATAGTTGACTATGCCGAAGTTAAAAATCTTTCTTCTTTATGTAGACAAAAGGAGAAAGTATTGTAGAATAATATATTATGATGTGTGAAATGTGTTTTACGTGATATTTCATTTGTATTTTAAAAATAAGAGTTGCTTGAAAATCAGAGAGTAAAACAGCTGCCCTGGTCAGCCTTACAGAACAGGCAGTGGTTACACCCACTTTTAACAACAGTAGCCACACTAGTTTGCCATAGAAACCAGAAAGTAGTGGTGCACACCTTTAATCCCAGCCCTAGAGAGGAATATAAGATGGGAGGAGACAGCTCTCAGACACTGTCTCCTTCTGAGGTTTCCTGGAGGCAGGATCACAATTTCAGACTGAGGTAGAGAGGCTGGCTATTTTGCATTTCTGACCTTGAGGTTGACCCCCAATATCTGTCTCTGGGTTGTTATTAATTGTACTGCATTCATTTATACTGTGGAACATTTGTTCAGTGACACAAAGATGTGTTGCATTCTATTATGTTGCATTTGCTTCATTGTGTAAAGCTGTGTTACTTTGCCTGTCTAAAACTCCTTATGGTCTAATAAAGACGTAAACAGCCAATATCAAGGGAGGAGAAAAGATAGGCAGGGCTGTCTGTCAGACAGAGAGAATAAAGAAGAGGAGACATCCAGGAGGAAGAAGAAGGAACAAGATAATAAGGAGAAGATGCTAGGGGCCAACCACCCAGCCACACAGCCAGACATGGAATAAGAAGGAAAGAAAAGATATGCAGAAATAGAGAAAGGCAAAAAGCCCAGAGGCAAAAGATAGATGGAATAATTTAAGAAAAGCTGACCAGCTGTGCAGTGGTGGTACATGCCATTAAATCCATTTATCAGAAGGCAGAAGCAGTCAGATCTCTGTGATTTCAAGTCCAGCCTGGTCTCTAATTTCTAGTTCCAAGACAAGCTCTAAAGCTAAAGAGAAAGGCTTTCTTGAAACCCCCCAAAATGAAAGAAAGAAAGGAAGGAAGGAAGGAAGGAAGGAAGGAAGGAAGGAAGGAAGGAAGGAGGGAAGGAAGGAAGGAAGAAAGGAAGGAAAAAAGGAAAAGCTGGCTCATAGCAAAGTTCAGCTGGCAGCTCATGTCTTTCCCCTCTGGCGGGTCCATGAGTTCTCTCTGACTCTGCCTTTCTCCAAGCATTCAGTTTATTTTTCTCTGCCTAGCCCTGCTCTACCCTATCACAGGCCAGGGAAGATTCTTTATTCATTAACCAACAGAGGCAACACATATACAGAAGCAGTTCCCACACCATCTGAGTGTGTTATTTATTTGGGATCTGGATGGTGGGTATCCAAAAGAAAAAAGAGAAAGGATTAAAAAATACATTTTGGCACACAATGTGGAGCTAGAATATAAGAAAAGGCAACAACCCTAAGCTATAAGCTACAATATATATGCCAGAAGACCCAGTGCAGACCTATGTTGGCCTGGTGCTTACGGCTTCAGTCTCTCTGTGTGCTGAGATGCAAGGGACTCAGTCGATTCAGAGGGCCTCATCTTTCAGATATACTCCATCCATTCCTTCTGACTCCTCTTCAGTGGGATTCTCTGAGCTCTGAGGGGAGGGACATGATGGAGACCTCCCGTTTAGACTCTCTCCCTCCATGTAATGTCTGGCTGTGGGTCTCTGCATCTGTTCCCACATGCTGCCTGAGGAAGCCTCTCTGATGAAAAGCCACTGGTCTATGAGTACAGCAGAATATCTTTACGAGTCATTTTACTCATACTTTTTATAGACCAGTAGTGTTAGGTTTTACCCTCAGAGGTTAATTAGGCTAGTGACCCTGGATCAAATTCCTGTAGATTTACATTTACAAAAGTCCTTTAAAACACTGGTAGATTTCAAAGAGTCCTTACAATTTAAGTATGCTTAGAGATGTTCAAGTAAGCTGTTCTGTACAATTAAGACAGGTCAGTTGGATATCTCAGGAAGTATGTTAGTGGTGGCACTTAATAAAGAGGGATGCATATTTCATGTTCTACAAACCAACTTTTTGGTGTATGTAACATGAGGGCCTGTTTTTGGGGGTTCCTGTCCTTCCCAGGTCCCACAACAAGTAAGTTCCAAAGAAAGTCACACAGAGAGTCTACATTAGATATAAACTGATTGGCCCATTAGCTCAGGCTTTGTATTAGCTCTTATAACTTATATTAACCCATTATTCTATCTATGTTAGCCTCATGGGTCAGTACCTTTTACAGTGGGGCAGGTCACATCCTGCTTCTTTGGTGTCTGGACAGTACTGGGGAGGAATGGGCTATCACCTTCCCAGAAATCTCCTCTTCTCCTTGCCCCAACTCTAATTCCTGTCCGGTTGTCCCCCTATACATCCTGCCTGGCTACGGGTCAATCTGGATTCATTTAAAACTTTATTGACAGAAAACAGACTTGTCCACCACCAGGTGTAGACATGAGGAAGACTTATGTGTTCACAATCTCTTTCTGAAATGCCCAAATCCAATTTGGCAAGATCCATATCTTCAAAGTTGCAACCAAAGCAAAATATTTTACATTAAAGTCAATCCCACAAGAGCCTTTGTCAAGAACTAGACTATTCCCTCAACAGATCCCTGACTGGGCAGTCTCCTAATAGGTGAAGGCCTTTATGTCTTGAAACAAGCTTTCCTCATTTCTCTGGGTTTGGAAGCAATATCATGCCAAATACCAAACACATCTTTTTCCTTGAGAACATGTAAATTGACTTAGAGATGGCTCCTCAAATTCAGTGGATCCCATCAGCTCTGGAGAGGTGGGTTTGAAGCTTAAGGGTTTGAAACACTAGCAGAAGGATATAAGTGTGAACCCTAGCACCCATGGGACAAAGCAGGGTATGGTGGCACCTGCTTCTAACAGTAGAAATACTAGTCCATAATCTCCTTTTCCCGGTTTTACTTTTGTTGCTTTATGTTTGGGAGGCTAATTCATTTTTAGGAAACTTTCCTATAAGCTAGACAGTGAAGTTCCAACTCTTCATATGCACATATATACAAACAGTTCATGCAAATGTGTAGTGGTACCTCTGCAACTTCAAATATTCACACATGTAAAGTATTCTGAGGTAAACTGTATCAGCACTGAACATGTACAGATGTTTAGCACATATGACTTTCACAATCATCTAACTCTTTTTAATACTGTATGTACACTGTTACATTAATCCCAGTGGTAGAGAGGTGGATAAATGTCAGCCTATTCTGTGCAAGGGATTCAATCATCTGTTGATCTTGATGCTCACAGGGCATCTTGGAGTAAAACCTTTGAAATACCAAGGGAGAAACACAGAATCCATTGACATTCATAGTGGCTTCTTCTGAAGGAAGTGGTTTGGGGAGCTGCTAGGCACCTAGGAGTGTCCTTTTTCTTGGTGTGTGAGAATCAGTTTACTTTTGACCAATTTTCATAAAGGTAAGTTAAGCCTTTCTTTTTAATTTAAGATTATGTCATGTTTTGAAACTTTAAATAGTATTGAGTGTGGGAATGGGAGGACTTGGATAGGAATGAACTAAAAAATACAGAATGGGACAGCTGTATAGAAGAGGTAATAAATGCCAGGAACAAAATGAAAACCCTGAGTAAACATAATTAGAGGACTGTTAGGGGGGAAGAGATTCTCTTTGGCATGATTCAGAAGCTCTGGGTGGAGACATGAAAGAGGGTATAGCTTATCAGTTATGCTGGACAACAAGCAAGAACCAGCACTGAGAGGTGTTTGTGTGATTACAAAGTCTACTGGTGAACTTCAGGCAGTGTGCAGCTTTTGAGAATGAGACTTGGCCACCAGCCTTTGGTTATTAGGCTGAAATTAGGCTTGGATTGGTCCTTGTGTCCCTGTGACAAAAGCAAATGTATATAAAAAGAGACTGAAGTGGAGAGGTTACAGGGAGGTCATGGGTAGCCTGCAGCTATGGGAGGTGTAAGAAGGAAACACATCTACTGAAGTAGAATTTGTTCAAAATGCCATAATGATACTTAATATTTTGTATGGTAACTTTAATTCTAAAACATGTGCTACAAATCTTATGAGATTCAAAAATGAAATAGAGAGAGAGAGAGAGAGAGAGAGAGAGAGAGAGAGAGAGAGAGAGAGAGAGAAGGTGGGTGTAGGGGGGAGGGAGCATTACTGAGGAGGGAGTTTGACTTACATACATGAGAAAATGAGTTCATTCCCCAGACCCCATGTTAAAAAAAACGCATGAAAATGTGCACTAGTAATCTCAGAGCTGGGAGACAGAGAGGTGAATCCCTGGTATTCCCAGACTAGCCAGCCTGTTCGACTTGGACAGTTCATGGCCAGTGAGGGATCCATGTCACAGAGACTTGGTCTGCCACTGAATGCAGTCCGATGAATGATACCCACTTGTGTCTTTTGTCCTTCATAAGTGTACACACACACACAAACACATACACACTGCGAAGAAATGAGAGAGAGAGACAGACAGAGAGCAAGAGAGACAAACAGAGAGAGAGAGAGAGAGAGAGAGAGAGAGAGAGAGAGACAGAGAGAGAGAGAGGTACCTGAACCCAGAATATATTCACCTGACCAGCCCTGAAAATCCCTGAAACTAAAATCAGTACAAAACCTCTTTTTCCTGTTTGCTTCAAATCCTTAGCACTACATTAATTTTACAAAGAAAATATGACAAAATTAATTCTAAATAGTCCAAATATTCATCATGTTATAGAACTGATGTTGGCACATTCCTGGTGTATGGTTCCAAAACAGCCTCACTAGTCGGCCATGCAGGCCTGGCAGTGGTGGCACACACCCTTAATCTGAGAAACCATACTAGGTAGCCGTAGATGCCAGGTGGCAGTGGCACACACCTTTAATCCTGGCATTAGAGAAGAATATAAATTGGAATGTGACAAGAACTTGCCCCTTAGGCTGAAGATTTCCTAGTGGTAAGAGTTCTCTAATGACTTGTCTGCTTTGCTTTTCTGGTTTTCAGGTTGATCCCCAGTATTTGCCCCAGGGTTTTAATTATTCATGTTAAATTTCACACCCAATGTTTGGGATATAAATTCATGAAAAAGACATTTGCATTTGGAATTTAGTCACCGGCTCAGGCTGGATCTGCACTTGTAGCTCCCATGAGAGCTACACGGTGTGCTCTGGCACCACTCAGCCAGTATTTTTTCCTCCAAGCTTCTGAGAATGTTTCGGATTTTCCTGTTATAACTTCAGGAACAGTCTTCAGCCTCCATCCAAACTCCAGAAGCCCCTAGGGTCCAAACACCACAGGACTCACTCACTCTAGACTAGCTGCTGCTGCCTTCAGGCAGCTCCCACCATGTGTGCTTCCCAAATATCCCCTGTGCATTTTTCAGATTGCTCTCTCTCTCTCCCTTTCTCCCCCTCCCCATTGTTCCCTCCCTCTCTCCCTCTCTCTCCCCCCTCAGTGCTCCTCCCCCTCCCCCTCCATCTCTGTCTCCCTCTCCCTCTCTCTCTCATTCCACCATGGGTTTGGGCTCTTCCTGAAGTCCCTTCTGGGGCTGCTGCCAAACGAGCTAGCTGCCTTGTAACCCACTCAGTCTGTTACTGTTCTATGCAGCAGCAATAAGGCTCACATCTTCACCAACATTGTTGGTAGATTTGGTAAGACAATTGAGAATATTTAAATAAGGAATTGGCTAAAAGAGAGAGTGTTTTAACCATTGCAATGGAAGGATTTGTGTCTCGGTTTCATAATGAGCTAGACAGTTTGAAACTGGAACAATTAAATAAGAGGATCTCTAATTTAGATGGGATGTATGTAATGTCAATTGTAAACATTATCCACTTTATCATTTTTGTCTAATCACTAAAAGTTTGGCTCATTTCGGTGCTGTGATACAGGCCTTAGTAAAACCTAATAAAATATATCATAAGATATTGAAAACCACGCAGAGGAATTTAATGGAGAACAGATTTCAATGTTGCATTATAAGAACAAAGAGGAACAGGATAAGATTTTCCATCAACCAACCTTAATATATCCAATAACCTTACAAGAGTTGTCAAATGGCAAAGGCTCTGTTATATCTAATTATACTCCAGTGCCAATGTTAGATTAAAGGAGATTGAGGGAAGCCATCGTCTCATATGGCATGCATTTGCCTTCTGTGAAGCAAATGTTAATCTCATGGTCAGTTTGTAATATTATTATCCCTAAAGACTGGAGAGAATTGATTGGTTAAAGCTGTTTTAGCACCTGGTCCACTATTGTATTGGAGTACTGGTTTAGAGAAAGAGGCTAAGACTATTGAATAATGGAGTGGTGCTAGAGGTAGGGATCAAATTCCTGGGGAGGTAGATTGTACTAACAGAGAAAGCTGTATATGATGACCACACCCTGGATTTATGCCACACAGCAGTTTTGAATGCCTGGGACAGAAGTGAAGAAGTAAGAAAAACATTTGGGTCAGTTACTAAAGTCATACAGGACCCAAGGGGGGCCTTTACACATTACTTACAAAGTTTGACTTCAGCAGTAAATAGAATAATACCAAATTTGGAAGTAGACAACTAATAAATCAAACTGTGGCTCTTGAAGATGCCAGTTCTCTATGAAATGGGATAATTACTCCATTAAAGGCAAGGTCAGCCCATTTGGAGAAATGGATTCGAGGCACATTAATGTAGACTCTTATGAATGTGATGATGCATATATTAGATGCTAGGAGAGCTAATTTCCAGAGTTTTGAAGAAAAATCCAAACATCAAGGGTGATCATTATGGCAAACAAGGTCAGCTTAAAAGGGATTGTGGAAAGGACATTACTAAAAAAATGTTTGTTCTAAGAATAATCCATTCAGAATGTCCCTCCCTTCTGGGTTATGCGGAAAGTTTTGTGAACGCAGGCATTGGACTAGTGACTGGATATCATTGAAGAATATTCAAAGTAACCTTTTGCCATGGGGAAAATCTGTGAGATGCCTCTCACAGGACCCTATTCCAAATTCAGTTCGGTCATATTTTGCCATTATAGAAGGAAATCTTTCCCAGAGTAAATAAAGAACCTACTGCCTACTGAGAGAAACCACACTGCTCTAGAGAATAGAACAACTACAGAAGAGAAAAAAATGAAGAAAAACCATAAAAGAAGTATTCTGGGAAACTTCTATGAATGAATGAAGACCTAAACTAAAAATACAAGCATATTACGTTGTCATTGAACTTCTGGTAGACTCAGGTGCACATGAAAAATTATTTTATCAGAATTTTGGCATGCAAATTGGCCTCTTCAGGATATAAATATTCAGTTTTCAGGGATCAAAACTTCATCTCAGGTAAGGCAGAGCACAGGATGTGTTGACTCTCTAGAGTCAGAAGAATAGAGAGGAATAGTGAAACCAAATGTTTATAACATAGAAATGAATTTGTGGGGACGTGATTTGTTACCACATTCACATACTCAGATTAACATTAATCTAATCTTAGAAACAAACCATAAATTAACATCTGTTAATGAAAATGTATTGCAAGATAGCATAAAGAACAGTCACTCACCATTCAGGTAATAAAAGAACAGGGCAAAACAGTTGCTGCTCTTCTAAAAGCACCAACCACCGTACATTTGAAATGGTAGACAGACAAATCTGTATGGGTTAAGCAATGAACTTTAGAAATAGAGAAATTGCAGGCTTTAGGACAGTTGTTACAGGGAAAACTAAATTCATACAGTTCAGGCAGTGGTGGCACACACCTTTAATACATGCAGCCAAACTTGCTAGTCACAGAGGCCAGCAGTGGTGAGGCTTGCCTTTAATCTCAACACTGAAAAGGAATTAAAGGCAGGATGAGACAGGAACTCACTCTCCTTCAGTCTGAAGATTTCATAGAGGTAAGAAATCTCTAGAGCTTTGTGTGCTTTGCTTTTCTGATATTCAGGTTGAACCCCAATATCTGCTTCTGTGTTTTTATTATTTGTGTTATATATGATGAATATTTATAACAAAAAGGAGAAAGTTGAGCCAGGTAAAATGAAAAATGTAAAATCTGAAAGAAATGGAGAAGCAGGAAATGGAATAGAGCTAAATGCTGTCTTCAAAGAGATACTTAGATTAAGAAACAGAATAAAAGGGATGGTGACCTCAGAGCAAGATCCCCACAAAGCCCATGTGTTGATGCAAGACATTAATTCCAGAAATCCAAGGGCAGAAGCTGGCAGATCTCTGATTCTAGGTCATACTGGTCTACAGAAGAAGTGCCAGGACAGCCAAGCCTAGGCAGTGAATGAACTCATCAGAAACAGAAAGTTGGTAAAGATGAAATTAATTGAAGGGTATATATTTCAGCCACAACAAGCAGCAGAACTGGGAAGTTTCAACCACTTAGTTCTGTCTTCAGGGAGAGAAAATAGGGTCTATGGAATGTTTCTCCAGGACTGGGGAAAGCCGCTGAGGCAAGCACATGTCAGAAGTGTCCCTGAACCTGCAGGCCCAGAGAAACCATTGTGTGAAGCTGGGAAGGCAAAGCCTGGATTGCTATGGAGACCCCAAGATGTTGGGGTGTCAGAGCCATGGAATACCTGTCAAGGAAAGTTGCTAACAGGAAGTGGTACCTACACAAGAGAGAGAAGTGTATTGTGGTCAACAAAGCAGGAAGGAGTGGAAATCTCAAGAGCACTGTGATATCAGACATGAAGATGCAGAGTTTGGAGTATATTCAGCTGGTTTTCAGTCTTATTTTTCTCCAGTATTTCCTCACTATGCTTTCTTACCCTAGATTTTGGGATGATAATGTAAATTCTGTGCCACTCTATGTGGGAAGCATGTGATATGCTTTTTGATTTTTATGTTACAGGGACATTATAGTTGTAAGATTGATTCTCTGAAGAGACTTTGGACTTTTACACATTGTTGAAACAGTAACAGACTATGGGGCCTTCTGAATTTGGAGTGAATGCATTTTTTTCATAATGATATGGCAGAATATTTTGGGGACCAGGGTGTGGAATGTGGTGTTTGAAAGGAAATGACCCCCAAAGGTAACACCTCTATTAGGTGTGGGCTTTGTTGGGGAAGGTTTGACCTTGTTGGAGGAAGTGTATCACTGTGGAGGTGGGCTTTCAGGTCTCAGATAGGCTCAAACCACACCCAGTGTATCAGACCAATTTCTAGAGCCTGCACAAGATATAGAACTCTCAACTACCTCTCAAGCACCAGGTCCTCCTGCATGTCACTTTATGCCACCATGAATATAATAAACTGAACCTCTGGACTGTAACGAACCACCACAATTAAATGTTTTCCTTCATAGAAGTTTCTGTGGTTATAGTGACTCTTCTCAGTAATAGAAACCCTAACTAAGACAGAGGCTCACAGCCAAACATTGGGTGGAACTTGGGGAATGCCTCCTCAGAAAAGGGGAGGAAGGATTATAGGAGCCAGAGAAGATTGTAGGAGCCACAGGAATACAACTGACAGAATCAACTCATGAGGATTCAAAGGGGTTCACAGAGACTGATGTGACAATCTGGGAGCCTGTATGAGTCTGACTTAGGTCCTCTGCAGAAATGTTATGGGTAGTGTGTTGTTCTTGTAGGAATCCTAACCACAGGGATGTCACACTCTCTGATTCTTTGGCCTGCTCCTTGGACCCCTTTGATAGGAGGGTATGTCTGTAGACTTACTGTAACTTGATATGCCATATGCGGTTGCACTACACAGGCTCATGCTAGTAAGTCAATAAGGGGGCCACACCTTTGACAAAACCTTCTGCTCAATGCCTGGTGAACTTGGTGCCTTAATAAAACAAGTAGTAAACTATCAGCTATCTTAGCAAAGAAGGTAGTGATCCCAAATACCTGGCGTATGTTTTTTAAGGAGTCAGTCTAGACTTCTCAGTGCTTTACAACAATGAAACTTTATTCTTGTACACACACAGGTTACTCGATGAAGTTGAAGAACATTGACATATCCAAAGACGTGTCTACATTAGAATTATTCACATATGCAAACAATGAAGACACAAAAGGGGCTGCCAAGTTAAGGACTCTGAATTTTGTGAACAGAGAGTTGATAATGCCTAGCATAGTGCAGATTTTATTAGAAACTGGAAGATTCAGGTGCTTCAAATAAAACAAGCAACTAAAAAACAAAAAGATGTAAAGTCCGGAGTCTATCAACACAAATACATTATTTTATTACTTCATTATACTATTATATAGCCCACAAAATGCCCTAAAGGCATAAGAAGAAGAAATAATGAGTTTGGACAGGAACTATGTTACAAAATTAGTCAACGACAGGGAGTCTGTGGCAGCCCAGCTTTGTATATCATTTAGGGCCAGAGTGGGGTACTGTTAAGATGTTCACGTGTCATTGGGTGAAGCAGAGTGTGTAGACTGAGGTGGTGACATCCGGAGGCAGGACAGCTGTAGTATTCACTCCCCATCAGGACCTGCAGAAAGACATGCAAAGGCCAATTCAGATCACAAATATGCCACTGCCTGGCTCTCCTGTCATCATGCTGTGTACCAAACAAACGGACTTAGATTTTCACTGGGACCAATGAACAGAAATGTTCCTACCTGAATTCCTTCTCTCCAGTACTCCTGCCACCATCACTCCCAGCTGTAGGTCCTTTCTGGTCAAGGCCAAGATCTCTGAATAAGATCCTTCCTCTGACAAGAAGCCTGCATCTTTCTCCCTGGCCCCAGAGTTTCTGGCACAGCTTACACGGCGAACTCAGGTAGACCTCTTTGAGAAGCAAGTTCTCCAGCTTCATTGCACATCCCCTGTTCTACGACATTCACCCAGAGCTGCTTCCCACTTACACAGTGCTCTTCATTGAGCAATTTTTCTCAGAAGCCTTCTTTCCTGCCTCGCTGACTGTGAAATTCTCCTCTGAACTCACAGATTCCTTCCTTGATGGACTTGAGATGTACTTGCTAGTCAGCTTCGGAAGGCATCCTCGTTCCATGTCTACATGGAATGTGTCCTGAGTCCACAAGACAATCTTGCTCCATTCCAGGCCCTTATCACCTGTGCATATCTTCCCAGTCCTTCTCAGGCTGGCGTGGACTGGGTCACCAATATGGGCTGGGATTCAATCCACCAGGCCCTATTTCTCCCTCTTTGTTTGTAGACTGCCCTCAAGAAAGTTCTCCATGCCTTGAAGGCCTCCTACTTTTCTTGAATTCAGAATACTGGCCATCTGTTCTTGAGCAAAACAATTGAAGTCTAAGATGTTCTGAGCAGACCCTGGGTACCAGTTCTTAATCAGACTGAAGAGCTCAAGGCTCTGCCCTCCAAGTTGATGAATTAACCCACTCTAGCTACCAGCATCTTGTCAGGAGACCTCCATTTTCCGCACCCTGTCCACTCCCTGTTCCTTGTTCAAGGAGCCAGCTACCTGGTATGCTGGAAGTCTCCTGCCAAGGCTGAGGGGAGTTAAGAATCAGGAGTGCCTCTGCAGCATCCAGTACTTTCTGCCTATCCCCCTCAAAAGAGAGTGCACCGTGGTTGGAAACATCTGGCAGTTGGGTGTTGACTTCAAGACCCTGGCTGGCGACATCTTTGGTCTGGGTGGAGATGACATCATTGGTCTGGTCGGCATTGTCAGGGCCCTGGACACAGATGCAATGCAAGAGATATGAGATTGTGAATTCTGACAAGACACCTTCCTGAACACAGTGGGCCCTGCAGCCTCCATTCCATTCCACCAAACACCCATCTCTGTGAGCTTCCCCTCCTCTCACCCACAAAGCCCATCCCTTCCAAGGACCTCGACCCCACTCATTTACCATGATGTGTGATGGCACTACAAGCGGGATAGTGCAGTTGCAGGGTTCCAAGATCATGTTAGAGGTCCTGAGAACACGTAGAGAAGCCAGGAGGTTAAACACTCTGGATGACAACTACCATGAACACATACGGAGGGCTCTGCGAGATCAGACTGGGGGATTGTGAATGATTGTAGACACTAGGACAAATGACACTAGTCCACTGGGCCTCGGATGGACCCTCCCCTACTTGACCTGTTTTCCCTCCAACCTCCTTCCATAGATCCTCCTCGAGACATTACTTTTTGTGAACCCTCTCTTTCCCGGGTACAGTGAAGATGACCAAAAGCTGTTCTGCTCTGCACAGCACCAGGAAAGATGTGAGTATGGTCCTCTGCAGAGACTAGGTCTTTCCTCCACTTTGCCCACTCCCCACCGGTCATGAAGGATAAGCCAAGCTCATCTGGCAGACACATTCTCTATGGGCCAGGAACATTTCCCTGGGCCTCTCTGGCCCTTCCAACTATGCCTCCAGATTTCAGCAGAACCTTCTCCCATGTCCATTCATTTCAGAGTGGATGGATAGTATCTGCATTTTGTAGGCAACTCCCTTCTGTATGCAGTATGTTTGTCCTCTTTAATGCTCCTCTGTAGAATATTTTCCAAGCATGCCCCCAGGGAGTGAGTGACTTAGAAGGATGCTTTCCCTAGCATGTTGTTCAGGAATTACTAAATCTGGTATGATCCTGTCTTGAGAGTTAGGCTGAAATGTAGCTCCATCATTCCCCTAGATCTTTTGGTCCCTACTTCCTTCCTTCCCTCTTTCCCTCCTTGGTTCCTTCCTTTTTTTCTTCCTTCCTTCCTTCCTTCCTTCTTTCCTTCTTTCCCTTCTTTCTTTCCCTTCCTACCTCCCTCCCTCACTTGCCTCTATCCCTTCCTCCCCTCTTCCTCCTTCATTTCTTTCCTCTCCTCTTGCTCCATGTTTTCCTTCCTCTCCTGTTCCTCCTTCTTGCTGCTCCTACCCCTGCACCACCAAGCTCGAGTTTGGAGACAGTACCATTAGCCACAGCGACCTCCATGGTGTCTGTTGTACTCACACGCAAGGTATAGTCACCAGCTGGCTGGGATTCCATGAAAAAGTAATTGTCATTTGAGGATTCAAATTCACTGGAACATAATTCAGAGGTACAATTACTGTGGGCCAGTGTAGCAGCAAAGGCACCTGGGAGATGTCCTGCAAAGAAAGACACCCTTGTTGAAGATCAGGTCTGATCACCAAGACTCAAGGGATAGAAATGTAGTAAAATGGTGACAGCCATGGACAATGGCAGAGCTCTCAAGACCTTGGTGATGACCATGGAGAACAGCAGGGCTCTCAAGACCTTGGTGATGACCATGGAGAACAGCAGGGCTTTCAAGACCTTGGCGACCAGCCATACACATTCACCATTTTGATTATTCCTATACTGGAGGGCACTGAGACCCAAAGAGAAGTTATTTTCCCAAGGTTGCAATGCACTGAGGACTGGTGCTAGAATCTCAGAGTTTAGGACACACTCGAAATTGTCTGGACAGTGACTTCTGGCATGGAGCCTCTCCCTGTAGCAAATTACTTTCCTTACCTGCTGCATAACTGTGTGAGGCAAGGCTTCAGGCTGCTGAACGATACCCTGCTGCGCATCTGGAAAAGACCATGCAGAGCTTGACTGAGCCTCCCTTCCCACCATGTTCTCTAGAAAGTACCTAACTCCACCCCTCCCCAATCTGAGGACTTGGGTCACCATCAGTCCTTTTAATATCCTACACACAATGTCTGTCCTTTCTGTAAAAACATGATACTTGGCACAGATAGTATATCTGAACATGCTAAGGTCTGGGGAAGGAGGGTTTGTACAAGGTCGAGTGGCAATTCTGTGGCATGGCTGGTGACAGAAACATTTAGGATTTCTGCTGCCACCTGAGACCCCTCCATGGCCAGAGACACTCACCCGTGGTTCCTGGTTTGGCGAGACGCTGCTTAACATTCACGTGAGAGTTGCGCTTAGTAGCCATAGTCTTCCTCAGGCCTCAAGAGAGATTCCACTTTCTCTATGTATTCTATGTTCTTCACAGAACTCATGGCAGACAAGGCTTCACTAGAGTCCCTGAAGTAGAGTCCCTGAGGAAAGAGTCAAGTTAGTCACACATACAGGAGGAGGCCTGACCTCTCCCCTAGAGGTAGTACACTCCTGAGACTATGTACTTGCACATCTGGAAGAGGCAGAAACCTGTTACACCCCCAGTTTCTTCTGATCCTATAGCAAGGCACGGTCAGAGCAAACTACAGGTCCTCTGGGACCAAGTTTTACCCCTTTTGTGGTTATCTGGTCAAGTGTGAAGTTACTCACGAGTCCAGTAGAAATAGATCATTTGTCAAGTTCCATGTTCCGTGGCTCTAGAGTTATGGCAGGTCACTAAAATGGCTGGCGGAATTCCTACCCACCATTGCACTTACACTACCACCAGATAACTCTGTTTCTAGTTCCTAGACTCTTCCTTTCCTCCATCCTGCTCATGATTGGGGGACCAATTTTCCCTCCTGTTTTTTTTTACCATGGTTTTTGTCTTACCTTTCATTTCACCTGGTTACTCGGACTCTCCATCATACAAGTCTCTCTCACACTTCACCTTCTCCTAACAACCTGTTTGCTCAAGCCCCATGGAAGCCTAATCATGACTTTCCCTGCTCATCACCACTCATGGCCCCTAACACAGTCACACACACAGACACACACAAATACACACACATGCACACACATACAGACACACTCACACACAGACACACAGTAACACACACATACACACGCATGTACTCACACACATGCACACATATACAGACACATATACAGACACACACATGCACACATATACAGACACATATACAGACACACACATGCACACATATACAGACACATATACAGACACACACATGCATACACACTGACACACATACACGCATACACACACATGTACACACACATGCAAACACACACATGCATACACACAGATGCACTCAGACAGAGACACACTGTCACACACAGTAACACACACACAACACACACAGATTTTGAGCCAGAGGCAGGTACTCTTACATCTTCATCACCAATCACAACTCTCTGTTCTGTTGCTTTGTCCTGTGCCCTGCCAAAGACAACTGGCATCCCTGATTTCATTGTCTCCCTAAAGTCCTGACTTTAACTTGACTTCTGATCACCAGCATGGAGTGAATGGAAATAGTCATTAGCTCAAGGGATACCATATATTCCCTTCTCCCTGGATTATGGTTCATACTCAACCCTACTGTCATCTAAAAAATTCCTTTGATCCCCTTGGAAGTGACTGAACACTTGCTCCTCATGAAATCACATTCTTCCCAAGTCATCTTGGCTGACTCCTGCCTGAAATCTCACTACACAGGAAGCTGAGGCAGGAGAATGGTGAGTTTGATGACAACTCATAACACCAGGAGAACTTGTCTCCAATAATAACCAAAGTAAGGACAATAATAATAATAATAACAATAATAAATATCATCATCCTCTAGAACCTTCGAATTCTTACATTTAAAATCCTCCATCCTCCTTTTAGCCTACATTCTTCTGCAACTGAAACAAATCTTTTTTTAATTTTTTTGTTGCAGGGCCAAATGTGTAGTGATGAGCTGCGGGCGGCTTCCTGCCGCCCGGCTCTCGGCCACCGGCTAGCTTGTGCCCCAAAATAACAACACAAATTGTATTCTTTTAAACACTGCCTGGCCCATTATTTTCAGCCTCTTACTCACATCTTGACTAACCCATATCTAATAATCTGTGAAGCACCACAAAGTGGTGCCTTACCAGGTAGATTCTAGCGTGTGTCCATCTTGGGCTGGAGCTTCATCGCATCTGGCATCTCTCTCAGGAGAGGCACAGTGGTCTGTCTCACTTAGGAGAGGTGTGGCATCTTACTGATCCTTCTACCTCACTTCCTCTTCCTGTTCTGTCTACTCCACCCACCTAAGGGGCGGTCTATCAAATGGGCCAGGCAGTTTCTTTATTAGCCAATGAAATCAACTCAAACAGAAGCCTCTCCCACATCACAAATGTTATACCATGTTCAATCCAGGAGATAGTTCCTCAGCAGGCTGTTTATCACAGGAGGGCATGCTCCCTCTGCAGTCCAGAAAACCCATGCCTTCTGCCATAGCCTCTGGCCAACGTTCTAGATGCTTCTCCACATTTTACCAGTGGCACAAGATCACACATTTCTTCTCCTCCTTGGCAATCCCTCCCTGTGTCTGTCTGCCATCCTTCAGCAGTTTAAATAGCACAGGTTCCCCTCAGGAAACCCAGCCATCCGTTTCTGTCCCACCTGTGTCAAAAGGAGCAGGAGCCACCTTCAGGGTTCTGAAGCTGGGAACACTTACAACCAGTGCTCCATTAGTGGCAGGGTAGGTTATGTCACCTCTTCAGCCTCTCCCCTTTAGTTGTATAAGGAGACAGAGAGCTAAAGAGCCTGGGTTCTCAGAGATGGTGGAGGGAGGAGAACAGACAAGAAATGGGCAGATCTTATTTTTGATGCCACCCTGTGGTTACCTCAGTGTCCAGTGGATCAGAATCAAAGAGCTCGGGTCTGAGGGAAGATGCAGGTCCTTCCTCAAGCAACTCAGTTTACATCCAATGAGATGCCAGCCCTCATTTTTCTCCCCTCAGGCCCTGATGGTTCTGGACCAATGAGCTTTGAGATTCAGTCCCCTCATCCTGACTTTGTCCAGACCTTATGGTTGCTCTGTGACCTACATTGACTTCTAGTGATCCATGTTAGCACCCAGCATCTCTGGGGAGAGAAATGAGACTTGCCCTTCCTAGTGGTCTCTACCTGGGTTTCCTCCTTTTTCACGGGAAATGTGAGGTTCCAGCACATTCAGCATACCTCCTTGCAAAGCTCTTGTTCACCTTTTCAAAGTCCAGTACCTGGGGGCTAAAGCTGGGTGTCTGTTGTACCACATATCTTTACTCCCAGCACTCGAGAGACATTGCTTGGCAGATCTCTCTGAGTTAATGACCAGGGTGGCCTACAGAGTGAATTCTAGGACATCCAAAGCCACACAGAGAAACCCTGTCTCGAAAAACCAAACAAAATTAGTCATCAAGTGGGGCTAGAGCAATAGCTCATTCTGTACATAGCAACAATGAGGACCAGAGTTAGAACCCCAGAACACATATAAAATTCCAACTGTGGAGGAAGGGTTTTGCAATCCCAACACTGGAGAGGCAGAAAAAAAGAGGAACCCTAGGATTTGCTTACCTGTTCACAAAAATCGGTGAGATGCAGATTCAGTGAAATACAATGTCTCAAGAAAGAAGGTTAAGAGGGATTGAGCAAAACACCCAAATTCCACCTGTGGCACCAACATGCATACATACACAGGGGAGTGTGCAGCCACACACACATAACCCACATTCAAACCATGTTTTGATTAATTTCAGGTAAATAGGAATAATTTCTACTCAGGACCTATTTAGAACCAGAAGCTTAGTTACTTTAGAGTAGCATCCCTGGAATATTACTTAACTTCATGATGCTTGTTGTTCTTAGGTTTTCTTTTTCTTTTTTGCTCTGTTTTAAAATTTATTTAGAGATTTACTGTCTTATTCTATGTGTATGACTTGCATGCATTCATGTCTGTGCACCACATGGGTACAGTGCTCTCAGAAGCTGGTAGACCTTGTTGAAGCTGCGTGGTTGATCGGCAGTTATGATTCACCAGACAAGCTTTAATATATATAATTCAGTTTTAATAAAGGAAAGGAAAGGGAACTTACAAATCCAAGGTTCCAGCGAGGAGGGCAGGAAAACAAAGAGCCGGCGGGCCGCAGGCCCGCAAGATTTTATAAGTCAATATTAGCCTAAGGGGGACACGCCTAAGAGGGACACGCCTAAGAGGGACATGCCTTTAGACCAAGGGGGACACGCCTTACAAAACAAGGTTTTTGGCTAGGCTTCCCCTTCATCTCCCCCTTTTGTCTAAATAAGACAGAACCAAACCAAATACAACTATATTCAATAGGAACAAATAATAAATATAAAATTACAAACAATATTAAGAAGAAACATATAACAAAAGTTTTACTAAGCATTCTATTTCAAGGAGTCTAAATAATGTAGAGGGTAACTACAATTATCTAATCTTCAACCCCATCAAAGATCTGAGAAGGGAAGTAATATTACTTAAGCAACCAGGAAGTACAAACAAGAAACTTCCAAAATGTGCAACAAATGACAGAGACAACTAACTACCTGGGCAGTCACCCAAAGTTTCGTTTTGAAATGTTGAGGCAACCAACTTTGGCTAAGGCCTAACACAACTGACATAACATTTTTCAAAGGCAAGGAACTTTTTGTAGAACTGTCCAACCCTGTCTTGGCAAGATAAGACAATCCTCTTTTTATCCATTTACGGATACTCTGAAACTCTGTCAGTGGTCGAGGTATGGGCGTTTTCTTTGCCTAAAGGCCACTTCTGCCAAGAAGAAGACAAGCTCCCAGTGGAGTGTCTTTGGTGCTCAACATTCTTTCGGGAGTAGAGTGGTGTTGCCAGGAGTGATTGTGTCTCATAAGTACCAAACTCTAGGTTAGATTAAAGGCCATGTTCTACAGCTCTTCAAAGAGGTCGAAGATTATACTATCTATACTAAATATAATTTCTATGTATCTAAAAAACCTGAAAAACAACCGTGCAATAAATGAGGACAATATCCCCAAACGTAAACAATGTCATTTTACAAATAATATCAGAGGTAGAAAGGTACATTGCAATATGATAAATATCTCAATATAACAATTGTTTTAAACAGAGGTAGAAGCATACTCTCATACAATAGAGGTAGAAGCATACTCATATACAATGTTCAATATACAAGAATCAACACCAATGCAATTTTCTAATAACAATAATTCACAAATACCAATCATCCCATCAAACCAGGTAATTCCCCCCCCTTTTTTTTCATAAACACCCCTCAGTCCATATAATACCTCCCCCATCCCCTCAACCCTATACCATCTACTAAATGATGTCCCTAAACCAGAGGGCAAACTCTGTTGGGAGAGGGGGCGTCGTCCTCTAAGATTGCTTCTAGCTGACATGGGGGCGACGTTCTTCTCAGGGGGTTCCATGAAAGCAAATGATGGTAAAATTCCCAGAATAACATTTGGTCGAGGAAATTGTAACTAGCCTCTGAGTGTTTTGAGGAGGTCCGGCCAGAGTGTTGTCAAAATTGTACACCATTTGAAACTGTCTTGTGTAGTTGGTACCAAAAAAAAAAAAAAACCAAAATAAAAGGTCTAATTTTAGCGCTATTAAAAACATGACGTCATAGTAACCAGGTGAAATTGATGTTGTGGGGCCCCATCTTCATCCTGGAAACTTCAAAGATTACTGAAGGAAAATTTGTTGTTTGTTACAGGAAAGGTAAACATTATCTACAAAGACATATACAGACATATATATTCGATGGAAGGTATAATAAAGACAGACACAGATATGAGGAAAGGCAAAGAAAGTTTATCAAGTATCATCATCATCATCATCATCATTATCATTATTATTATTATTATTATTATTATTATTATTATTACTATTATTATTCTGTCCCATTTCATGGCTCCTGACCTGAGACAGAAACTCTGAGATATCTCTTATAAACAGGCTTGGAATTGAAGAAGGACTGAGCCATAGTCCAACTCCAAAACCAGCTCTATATACATATAAATAAAGGTACAGTATATATGTAAAAAAAATGTTTTATACTTACTAAACATATTCAGGTTCTGTGTTGATCCATATTAGGTTGTAACTAGTGTCCATGAATCAGTATTTAAATATCCAGGGTCCCTTAATTTCTTTGAAGATGAGTGGTTTCCTGTGGAGATAAGAAAAGAACCCTGCCCCCAACCTATATGCTTTTCTTACCATCAGTATGATCATCATCCTTGTGAATGAATTATTTTTCTTTTCCAAGGGGCTTCTTCTCTTCAAACCGAACCTTTATTAATTTTGACGGTATCCACAATTTTTCCTCTCCTGTGGAGACAAGAGCAAAACCCCTTCCCCAACGCAGCACATCTCCTGGCTTCCACTGCGAGGTCAGCACATCCTTGAAACAAACTGGTTGATTTAATTCAGCAGACTTTTCCATTATCCAATGTCTTTCTGCAGCCGTTGTCCCCTTCTCATTAGCACTGAGAAAATTCAAGGTTAATAAAGTACTATGTAACCTATTTCTAGGGGTATTTTCCACCCCTTTCTGTTTGTTTAACATATCCTTTATAGTTCTATTTGATCTTTCTATGACTGCTTGACCTGTAGGATTGTATGGTATACCTGTAACATGCTTAATATTGTAATAAGCAAAAAACTGTTTCATTTTCCTAGAGACATAAGCTGGACCATTATCCGTCTTTATTTGCGTTGGTATACCCATGATGGCCATAACTTCTAATAAATGAGTGATTACTGAATCAGCTTTTTCTGAGCTTAAAGCAGTTGCCCATTGAAAACCTGAATAAGTGTCAATGGTGTGGTGTACATATTTTAATTTGCCAAATTCTGCAAAGTGAAACACATCCATCTGCCAGATTTCATTCCTTTGAGTGCCCTTTGGATTAGCCCCTGCAGGCACTGGTGTTTGGTTATAAAAAGAGCAAGTAGGGCATTTCTTTACAATTTCCTTAGCTTGTTGCCATGTAATAGAAAACTCTTTCTTCAAGCCTTTGCTATTGACATGTTTTTATGAAATTCAGAGGCCTGCAGCACACTACCAATCAACAATTGATCAATTTCTGCATTACCTTTTGCTAGAGGACCTGGCAGACCCGTATGGGATCAGATGTGTGTTATATACATAGGGCAAAGCCTGTTCCTGATCATGTCTTGTACCTGGATAAACAATGAGGTTAGTTCTGTATCATCAGGTATAAATTCAGCAGTTTCAATATGTAAGATTACTCTTTCTGCATATTGTGAATCAGTAACTATATTAAGCGGTTCTTTAAAATCCCTTACCACCATAAGAATGGCATATAATTCTGCCTTCTGGACAGAATCATAAGGACTTTGTTCCACCTTACTCAAATCTTCTGATTTGTAACCTGCTTTCCCTGATTTATTAGCATCAGTATAAAATGTACGTGCTCCAGTTATCGGAGCATCACGGATGACTCGAGGGAGAATCCAAGAAGTTCTCTTTATAAAGTTAAGCCTCTTGCTTTTCGGATAGTTGTTATTGATTTCTCCCAAAAAATTAGCGCAAGCTCTTTGCCATGGTTCGTTATCTTCCCACAACTTTTTTAGTTCATCAGCAGTGAAAGGCACTATAATTTCTGCTGGGTCTATGCCTGCTAGTTGACGAAGTGTCAATTTGCCTTTTATAATTAATTCAGAGACTTTTTCCACATAAGTTTTTATTTTCTTACTTGGTTTATGTGGTAAAAAGATCCATTCTAAGATAATATCATCTCTCTGCATTAAAATTCCTGTAGGAGAAATTTTGGAAGGCAATATGACGAGAATACAACTGAGCTCTGGATTCACCCTGTCCACATGTGTCTCTTGTAATTTCTCCTCAATCATTCTCAGCTCCTTTTCTGCTTCAACTGTTAATTCTCTGGGACTGTTTAAGTCTTTTTCACCATCCAAGGTTTTATTTAAATGAATTATCATATCAGGTGTTATGCCAACAGCTGGTCGTGAGCTGGAAATGTCTCCTAACAACCTTTGAAAGTCATTGAGAGTCCGTAACCGATCTCTCCTAATTTGTGCTTTTTGTGTCTTAATTTTTTGCAAACCTATTTTATAACCTAGATAATTAACAGAATCTCCTCTCTGAATTTTTTCAGGAGCAATCTGCAATCCCCATTTAGGTAAAAGTATTTTAACTTCTTCAAACAGTCTTTCTAAAGTAGCCATGTTTGAATCAGATAGCAGAATATCATCCATGTAATGATAAATTATAGATTTGGGAAGTTGCTTGCGTATTATTTGCAATAGTTGATTTACAAAGTATTGGCACAGGGTGGAAGAGTTCAACATACCCTGTGGGAGGACGGTACACTGGTATCTCCTTGTAGGTTGAGAGTTATTATAAGTAGGCACTGTGAAGGCAAACTTTTCTCTGTCTTTTTCTTGTAAAGGTATAGTGAAGAAACAATCCTTTAAATCAATAACTATGAGAGGCCATCCTTTTGGTAATAAAGAGGGCAGAGGAATTCCAGATTGCAGAGAGCCCATAGGTTGAATAACCTTATTGATAGCCCTGAGATCTGTCACCATTCTCCACTTACCAGATTTTTTCTTAACAACAAATACAGGAGAATTCCAAGGGCTGGTAGATTCTTCTATATGTCAAGCATCTAATTGCTCTTGTACCAGCTGTTCTAAAGCCTGCAACTTTTCCTCAGCTAATGGCCATTGCTTTGTCCATATTGGTTTCTCAGTCAACCATTTTAGAGGCAGTGCTGTTCGTATCTCTGAAGGGCCATCAATTGCTTTGCATTCTTGTACAGCCCAAACAGCCGGTTTCTGCCTTCTGTAATATCTTTTAATATTTCCCTCGGTGATATAGGCTCTAGAAGCAGCAGGAATGTTAATTTGGGTATTCCATTGCTGCAACAGGTCACGGCCCCATAAATTCACTGCAATATTGGCTACATATGGCCTTAATTTTCCTATTTGTCCTTCTGGCCCTATGCATTCAACCCATCTCGTGCTCTGCCTTACTTGAGATAGGGTTCCAATTCCCAGGAACTGAACATTTACATCCTGAAGAGGCCAATACGGATGCCAAGATTCTGGAATAATGATACTTACATCCGCACCTGTGTCCAGTAGGCCAGTAATAAAAACGCCATTTACACACACTCTTAACTTTGGTCTTTGTTCATTTATAAAAGTCTGCCAAAATACACGTAACTCATCTTTCAGGCCATTTTTGCTTTTAACAGCAGGCATGGGGCTTTCAAATTTTCTTGACGAGGCATGTTCTCGGCAGTAACTGGAAATGACTGGACCACATTCGCCATGGGGGCCTGCGAGAGGCCCCCCATTGAGTTTCCCAGTGGCAACAGGTTGCCTTGTCTATCTCTTGTTGACCTGCACTCATTTGTCCAGTGTCTGCCTTTTCCACATCTCCTACATATACCTGAAGGCTGAGTCCTCCTACGTCTGTTATTTCTAGAAGAGGCATTATTATTATTATTATTATTATTATTATTATTATTATTATTATTTCTGAAAATCCGTTGTCTGCAATTCCTTTTAATATGTCCCATCTTGTCACAATTAAAGCATTTGGTAACTTGATGTCTCCTTTTTGCATTAGAAATTGCTTCTTCTACCCATGCTTCAGTGCCATAGTCAAATGATTCAACATTCATTGTATGTAAGACCCATTCGTCCAAGGGCGCTGATCTCATCTTTAAAGGCCCCAGGATCCTTTTACACTCCACATTGGCATTCTCATAAGCCAAAGATTCAATTATTATACGTCTTGCTTCTGGGTCAGATATCCCTATCTGTACAGCTTTAGTTAGCCTTTGTAAAAAATCACTAAAGGGTTCTCTCTGACCCTGTTTAACTCTGATATATGATTCCAGTCTCTGTCCTGAGTCTTGAACCCTGTCCCAAGCCTTTAAGGCTGCTGTAGTACATATGGATAAGGTGTGTTCATCATAATTAGCTTGTTCCAGAGGATCGGAGAAAAGTCCTTCACCTAGAATTTGATCTAGGGAGATCTCAATTCCCTTTGCTCTTTCCTGCTGTTCTAAAAGTTTAGCCTCTTGTCTGAACATGCATTTCCAATTTAATTGTGACCCACTCTCTAGAACAGCTGATACTAATTGTACCCAATCATGGGGCGTTGCCTTATTGCTTATAGACCAAGTTTTGAGCATCTCTCTAACAAAGGACGAATGTAGCCCAAAGTTCATAATGGTTTGTTTAATTTCTTTGAGATCATTCATACGGACGGGTTCCCATGTATATTCCTTGATGACCTTAGGGTTTTTGGAACCAGTCACCTTTTCTGACGTTATTATTGGAAAGGCAGGTAGAACTTTATGGAAATTATCCGGGAGAGTTTTACTCATTGACGGAGTTAAATTTCGCCTTTCTACCGTTTGCTCCTGTTCATCATAGTCTATAATTTCCTCAATCTTTTCTAATCTGCTTACTATTGCCTTCTGTAAGGCCTGGATCTCCTGTCCAGAATTATGCTCCAAGGCCTTCATGGAGGATTCCAAAACATGAAGTTTGTCCAGTAGAGTTAGTATCTCATCCTTGGATAGAATTTTCATGGCATGAATTGTGCCTTCTTGTATTGACAATCTGTCAGCCAATCTGTCATATCCTTTAGACAAAGTCCGATTTTCACATTCAGCAGTTTTAATTCTCTCTGATAATGTTTCAGACAGGGACTGAAGTTTACGATCCAAATCAGCTGTTCTCTCCTCTGCAGCAATGAATCTCTCCTTAATATCAGACTGTAGTTTTTCTAAATTTTGCTCATTTGACCGAGTCATATCAGACAAAGCCCTATTCCCTTCCTTGAGACCTTCAAACTCTTTCTTGGTGTCAGTCTGAATTGTTTTTGCAAATACCTCGACCAACTTAAAGTTGTCACTCAAAACAGTTGTGCCCTTTCTTAAGCATTCAACCTCTGTCCTAAGAATCCTGGTTTCATTCTGTAAGGACTTTATCATTTTTCTATTTTCAAACCATGTAAGGGAGAAACCAAATACGAGAAAAATTGCAAGCCCTATAAACATCCAAGTTATGGGAATATCATATGTATCCTGTAATATTTCTACCATAGTATAATTAAATAGACTGCAGAAGCTTTCAACGGTGATATGGTCAGACATTTTTTTTTAATCAAAAGAAATTTTACCTGTAATGACCGTTCCCTGCCAGTAGGTGGCGAGGGCAGTAACCGCTCGGCCAAACCGAGTCTGCAGTACCGGCGGAGCTCGAATGCTGGGACTCCGGCAGTAACCGCTAGTCTCTGGCAGGTCAGGGCCCAGGCCGAACTCAGCCGGGACTGGTGCTGCCTGAGGGGTTAGCGAGCTTGGACTGAGTCACCCGCGCACACACACGTCCTTTGCTCCGTACAAGCGGGGCTGGGACAGGCTAGTCTGGGAAACTGCTCTGAAGCAATCAAGAGCCCAAGGCCAAATCCTTGCCACGCAGTGTGGGAACTGGAGCTGAAGGCTCCCAAATGCCCGAGTTGGACGCCAAATGAAGGTACGTGGTTGATCGGCAGTTATGATTCACCAGACAAGCTTTAATATATATAATTCAGTTTTAATAAAGGAAAGGAAAGGGAACTTACAAATCCAAGGTTCCAGCGAGGAGGGCAGGAAAACAAAGAGCCGGTGGGCCGCAGGCCCACAAGATTTTATAAGTCAATATTAGCCTAAGGGGGACACGCCTAAGAGGGACACGCCTGAGGGACACGCCTTTAGACCAAGGGGGACACGCCTTTAGACCAAGGGGGACACGCCTTACAAAACAAGGTTTTTGGCTAGGCTTCCCCTTCACCTTGTGGACCCTCTGGGACCAAATTTTATTGTCAATGGTTGTGAGCTTTTAATGTGGGTGCTGGGAATCAAACCTCGGTCTATATAACTGCCCACCCATCTCTCCAGCTCCTAAAAACTTAATTGAAAAATGGTCTTGCTATGTAGCTTAGGATGGTCTTTTTTACTTCCTGTATAGCCCAGGATGTCCTCTCACTCACCTCAGCCTTGAGTGCTGGGATTATAGGCAGGAGCCCCATGGCGTGCTCACTATGGTTCTTGAACACACTGTGTTGAGTACAGTATTTGTAGGGTCAGAATAGAGCACCACGTGTGGAAAGTGGGGTTTGATCTTGGGCAATTTTTCTGTTCTTCCTGCTGATGGTGGTGGTGTTTTGGGGTGGGGACAACATTTGAGGATCATGCAGGAAGAAGACAGCTGTTACCCTTCTTCACTGACACCCTTAATAATTCTATGCAAATCTCCTTTCATGTATGCCTTCTGCTCTCCCTATTTCCCAGATGATCTTTAAGTGAATTTCAATAAAAAATGTTCACATGCAGCTCTACAATTGGGGGAACGATCCAGTTCCCTCACCTTTTTTAGCTTGAGAAGACCCAGCTGGAGACCAATACACTGAACACTCTTTTATCTAAACCATACACTCATATAGCTTGTTCTATCAGGTTTTTGTAGGGATTGAGGATTCACCTTGCCATTTCAGCCTTTCAAACCTTTCCATAAATTACTTTGGAATGCTTCTTCAAAGAACTGTGCTGTGTTAACATGTTAACAGTTATTCGTTCAATATAAGCAACTGATAAGTACACCTTCCCATGGTCTATTGCTTCATCTATCCCTGCCCAGTCATATCCTTTGTAGCATCTCAATAAAGAATGCTACTGCTATACCAAATGTGTCATAACAACAGATGAAAGAGAACCTGCATATTGTGTGTGCTTGTGGGTGTCTATGGGCACACATAAACACATTTATCAAGTGTGTTCAGGTGCCCATGGAGGCTAAAAGAAAGTATTAATCCTTCTGGAGCCAGAGTTAGAGGAACTTATATACCTCCTGATGTGAGTGGAATAACGAAACTTGCCTGCTTTGGAAGAACAGTAAACACTTGTACCTGCTAAGCCATCGCTCCAGCCCATGGTTCTATTTCTTACACAAGACACTGTGAAATGTATCTTCTATGAGTGCTTTTTTATCACTTCCCACCTCAAAACACAATGGATTGCATCTCAGAACATAGTTCTGCACAAGCTACATACAACATCTTGTAATTTGGTCTCCCCATTCTATAAACACTCAAATATTCCAAACCTGGATTTCTCTGTTCATAAGTCATTAAAAACACCTGAACATCATATTCTGGCCAGTTGATTTAACATGAGCTGTCCAAGATTGAAATACACAAGAATTTTAATTCATCCAGAACACAGGAGCACATAGCTCTTCCCAGACAAAAATCTCAGAGATACCCTGTGACAAAAAAGATTTATGAGCAGTGTGCTACATGATGCTTGGTAGCAGCATGGACTCAGAAACTTGCCAAAGTTGGAGAGGTAAGCATAACTCTTGCTGGTATCCTGCCACATTGAAAATCCAAGTGGAGTGGAGTCAAGAGCCAAAGCTGTGGTGGTGATCCTAACCATGCCTGCTTAACATTTTAAAAAGCTCTCCTAGTCAAAAAAATGACTACAGATACACAATGAAGACAGATTCAAAGAAAAATGAGGATAAAGGATAGTGTTATATACTAAAAATAAAATTTAAAAATATTAAACTGAGATTCACTTTTTGAGTTTGGGAATAGAGTTTGTTTACTGGGTTATGGAGGGGAAAGGGAAAAGCAGGAAAGGAAAGAGAGGGAAGAAGACAGAGTCAGAGAGAGACAGAGGGAGAGAGAGAGAGAAAGGGAACAAAGAGAGAGATGGGTCAACAGAGAGAGGCAGCAACCACCTCTTCAGAAGAGGGACCACAAGAGAGTGAGAGTCTTAAAAAGAAATACAGTAATAAAAATTATAATAAGCCACATAAAAATGAAAAATATACAGAGTCTAGATTATGTGTACTATTAGGTTTTGTTAAAAATATTTTGACTGTAAATGAGCTAACTGTTGAGAGGCATTTGATTGTGGAGGCTACTAAGTTAAACTAACATATATATTTAAAAGGTATTTTAACTTCAAATTTTGGGTCTAAGGATATGTTGCTTTGGAAACGAGATTCTGCTTTTATTTCTACAGAAAATGAGAAGCTGTGGATTCCTTTCAGGGTATTATGGTTTTATCAAGCATAATCCCCTTAGAGGTTTCCATTGGAGCAGAGAGTAATTTGATCCAACATCCAAAACAGCTTTAAGGTAACTGGCTGAGACTATATATCCACACAAATTACTTTACCATACTTTTAAATTTTCTCAGGATCCCCATAAGTTTACTAGCACCCCCAACCAGCAAAAAGTAGTATAAAATATATGCCCACATTTCTAAAATATTGCTTTTAAATATTTGTTTTCATTTAAAGATGGTTAGTTATAAATAATTAATGGTCACAGTCAATCTCTTTCTAAGGAAAAAATAGAGATATAATAGAGAAATGAATACTTTATATTGATATGGATTTTGGTTTACTGATAGAATTTTTTTTATTTGAAAATTACTATTATTAAAATGTCCACAGCACCCAAAGTGATCTACAGAGTCAGTATAATCTTGGTCACAGAAGTAATGTCATTCATTATAGCCTTTTTTCTGATAATTTTTATTACTATATAAATAATAGGAACCAAAATTTCCACTTCCTCCTCTCATTTGCAAATAATGACAACTTGACCTCTTCCTTTCCAATTCAAATCCCCTTGATCTCCTTATGTTGTCTTATTGCTCTTGCTAGAACTTCAAGCACAGGATCGAAGAGATATGGAGAGAGTGGACAGCCTTGTCTTGTTTCTGATTTTAGTGGAATGGTTTTGAGTTTCTCTCCATTTAATTTGATGTTAACTGTATATTGCTTTTATTATATTTAGATATGATCCTTGTATCCCTAATCTCTCCAAGACCTTTATGATAAAAGGGTGTTGAATTTTGTCAAATGCTTTTTCAGCATCTAATGAAATGATCATATATTTTTTTTCTTTTAATTTATTTATATGATGGATTACATTGATAGATTTTCTTATGTTGAACCAGCCCTGCATCTCTGGGATGAAGCCTACTTGATCATAATGGATGATTTTTTTGATGTGTTCTTGAATTTGGTTTGCCAGTATTTTATTGAGAATTTTTGCATCGATATTCATGAGTGACATTGGTCTGTAACTCTCCTTCTTGGTTGAGCCTTTGTGTGGTTTTGGTATCAGGGTACCTGTAGCTTCATAAAAAGACTTTGGCAATGAGTCTTCTGTTTCTATTATGTGGAACACATTAAGGCTGAGAGGATCCACAGAAGTGAGTAAGTAGCTGCGCATCCAGATGGTCCCAGGGAACTGAGTACAGGCCCGCTCCAACTCTGTAAGCTTTTCTGGCTCTCCAGTATGGTGGTGTTTCCTGGCTGCTGGCTTTCTTTAGCACATTCCAGCCTGCCCCCAAGCACCCCTTTTTATCTGCTAGGTCCTTGGTCTTAGGAATATTTCCTAACGCGAGTTCCCTGCCGATGAAAAAATTCCCAATCAAGCCAAATCAAAACAAGCCAAATGAAGAAATATCCAGGCTTAATGGAAGATCTATGCTCTTAGTTGGCCCTAAGAGGGAATCGGGAAGCCAAAAAAATGGAACACCCTGGAGGAAGAAAGGGAGACCACGTGTTCCTCTTTTGGGGGATGACTTAAATACCCTGGGAAGTGGTCTTGAACCTACCCCCATGGAGGTGTCAAGTCCTGGCCTGCTGGGATTTGGAGTCAAGAACAGGCCTGGGGGCTGGGATAGATGTGAGGGGCAGGGGCCTATGCTCCCAACTTGACATTCCAGACTCTTTGGATATAGGGGTGACAGAAAATTGGAATGGTAATTATGACAAACACTTAGGCTCTGTTTGGGAAACAAGGGTTTAGACTCAAATCTGGCTACTTCCTGCGGGAACAGGGCAGAATGGGGAAGGGGAGAGCCAGGTGTCCACATTTAGTGAGAGGTGTAACTAGAAGGCATCCCATGAACTGTCATCCCGGAGAAGGCAGGCATCTGATCCTTGGGGGAGATGAGAAGGTGAGTGTGCCAGAAAGAGGAGCAGGTAGGCCCTTCATTGTGGCATCCTGGAAAACCGGAGGGTGAAAAGTTCTTTCTGTTGGACAGATCAAGTGTCCTGAGTAGGTGCCTGCTTGGGCCTGGAGAGATGGTACCAGACTGTGTGTCCTAAGAGCTTGGCAGCCGAGGGGGTGGTGAGGATTACCGTGTGAGGTCCTGTCCATGGAGGTTCAAGAGACCTAGGAGTTATCTGTTTGAGAAATACTCTATCCTCTGGGGAGAGCGGGGCAGGTTTAGGGGCATTAAGGTCCACTGGTGTGATGACAGGAAGACAACTGTCAGCGTGTGAATGGAAAAGGGAACTTAAAAGGGAGGGGTAGTGTAAATATCCTGCCAGTGAAGGAGTTTGAACTGGGAGGTGATGGTCAAGGAGAAAGGGCCTGCCATAAAGCAACTCAAAAGGGCTCAGGCCCATAGGGGTTCACGGGGTGGCTGGCCCTGAGACGAGTCAGGGCAATGGGGAGAAGTGAGAGCCAAGATAACCTGAGTTGAATGGAGAGCTTGGTCAGTTGTTGTTTGACAAGTCCCATTGTCCAGAAGATGTTGAGAGCTTCTGACATGAGCTCCATGACCATGAGGCATCACACCTGCTGTTTCCCTGGAGACCAGAAATGCTTCTATCCAACCTGTAAAAGTGTCCACAACTGTTAAGGGATAAGAGTTTGTTATGTGTAGGCATATGGGTGAAATTAACCTGGTTGAGGATGGTCCCCAAACTACTATATGGTAATTCTTGAAAATGGCCTTTAAAATGTTTAATGCCTTAGAGGAATCAGCTGAGTCTTCCCTATAGACAAAGCTACAACAATCTACAGGCCCAGACCTTAGCAGCTGCCCTAAGGTCACAGGAAGTGTGGACAAAGGAAGCCAACCACAGGGCTCTATCAAGTGTGGGCTAAATGGTCACGTGGCACAATATACCACTATACCTGGTCTGAGGTTGTGCCCTATCTGCTAGCAACCTGGACACTGGAAGTCACAATGCCTCCGTGCAGGCTTGTCCTCTATGCCAAGCCACAGAGGTCCAGCCTCATCACATTCAGAGAGTGAAACTGTGCCAGCCTTCAAACATCTCAGCCTTACAGAGGATTGATGCTGCCCAGACTTGGCATATCCCGTAACCCTCTCTGAGCCTAGGGTCATGCTACAAGTGGCGTGTTGTCTCCCATTTCCATGTCCTGTCTTAGATGGCAACTTCCTACCACTGACCCATGGGACCCTGAGAAATGTAGTCTTCATAACCACTTTCTGTCTTACATTGCCACTTCCTACCACTGACCCATGTGACCTTGGGAAATGTAGTCTTCATAACCACTTCCTGTCTTATAAGGACACTTCCTGCCACAGACGCTTAGGACCCTGGAAAAAGTAGTCTCCCATCACCACTTCCTGTCTTACATGGCCACTAGCTGTTACAGATACTTAGGACATTGGGAAATGTAGTCTCCATTTCTACTTCCTGTATTACACGTCCACTTCCTGCCAAAAACTCTTATGACCCTGGGAAATGTAGTCTCCCATTACCACTTCCTATCTTACATGACCACTTCCTACCACTGACCCATGGGACCCTATGAAATGTAGTCTCCATAACCACTTCCTGCCTTACAAGGCCACTTCCTGCCAAAGACGCTTAGGACCCTGGGAAATGTAGCCTCCATAACCACAAGACACCGTTAGTCCTGGTTATCCCTGACTTTGAGTCTCATACTATCCTTGCCTTCTCTCTACAAAGTTCCGTGAATCTTGGTGGAGCAGGGGTGGCGTAGAGAAGTGTGGAGAGGAGTAGAGGGAAAGGGGATCATATGATACAGATATCTCATTTATGGCTGGACACTCTACAGTCAATGTTTTCTGCATTTTGTCCAATTATGAACTGTTTAGTTCCTTTCATTCCATTAAACAAAAAACACCTCTGTATTATCTTCCATTAAAAGTGACATATTTGATAATAGAAATACTCAATATTCCTGATGTAGGAGTGTTTTCTGTTTTGTGTTAATTTCATTGGTTAAATAAAGAAACTGCCTCGGCTTTGATAGGGAAGAAAATTAGGTAGGCAAAGTAGACAGAACAGGATGCTGGGTAGAAAGCAGGGTCAGGCAGATGCCATGAAGCTCCTGCCGAAGATTGATGTATGTTCGAATCTTCCCAGTAAATAAGCCACCACGTTGTGGTATTACACAGATTTATTAGAAATGGGTTAATCAAGATCTGAGAATTAGCCAATAAGAGGCTTGAACACTAAGCCAGGCAGTGTTTAAATGAATACGGTTTCTTTGTTATCATTTCCGGGGCTGACCTAGCAGGGCAGGAGCCAAACAGTACGAAAAGCAGGCCTGCTCACCTCATTACTACATATTCCAGATAAAAATCATTTCTAAATTTTAGAAATTCTGTACCTAGTATTTGAATAGAAAATTTAGTATGTACAACTGTAACCCCACTTGGCGGGTCAGCTATTCAGGGTCCTCTGAAGGGGTACTACCTGAAAGACATGGGCTAGAGAGAGAAAGGAGACCAAGCAAGATTCTATTTGTCAAGGTCTCGTTTATTAGAGTGAAGGTTACAGCTTATATAGCCCTTGAATGGGATGGAGATAGGGGTAGGAAGGGACTTTGCTGGGGTAGAGGAAGGTCATCAGTCAGTACCTGTTCGGACGCCACTGTAACCTGGCCAGCTTGGTCAGCTATTCACGGTTCTCTGAAGGGGCGCTAACTGAAAGACATGGGCTAAAGACAGGATGGAGACCAAGCAAGATTTTATTCGTCAAGGTCTCATTTATTAGGGTGAAGGTTATAGCTTATATAGCCCTTGAAAGAGGAACTTGGCATGGGGTGGGGGTAGGGGTAGTAACTTTTGGTGGGGTAGTGAAGGTCATCAATCAGCATCCCTGGTGTAAGCCAAAACATGTGATTTCATTAACATTTTTCAAGATAGTTGGAATATGGGGCAGGTTCTGTAAACAAAGAGTTCTCAAGATAATTGGGATGTGGGGCAGGTTCACCACAAACATCCTTAGGACAATGACCTCTGCTATCCTTTAGGACAATGGTCCCTGACATACAATCCCACAAAAATTCAATATATTAGAAATAAATAAGGACATCATTTCTACAAGGTGGAGACACAAAGGGTTTTAAATGGCATCTACAAAAATATTAAAATAAACAAAATATCTATTAAGAATATAGGCATAAGCACAGGAACATTTATTTAGAGAAAACTATTAAAATTTTGCTAAGAGGAAGTAAAATAAAGTATGCTATGCTCACTGTTCAAAGCACTCAAAAGATTTCCAATCACTCTAATCATCAAGAAAAGGAAAAGTTATCGCTCAAAGTTCTATAGCAGTGCTTACAACACAAAAGGGCCAATGACATTTGGAAGAGGACAAAGACAGAGAATGTGTGAACCCCAGAATTTCACTATCATGCTCCAACACAGAGGTAAGCACCACAGCACGGAGTCACCTTAGGACAGGACACACACACCAGTGAGATCAGAGGCAGACCACAGACAGCGTTACAAAGGATCCACGGGAATTCTATTAGGAAATGGCACAGAAAAAGTGGATGCCCTGAAGGGGGAAAAAGCAAATGAAGATCGATGGCTCAAACAGATTGCAAGACATAACCCAAACTGAATCACGATTCCAAGAGTAAACTGCTAAACTTTAAACCCTACGACCTGACAACTGTCCTGCACATTGTACACACTCTCCAGGCCCCCAAATAATTTGCATCATTCACCAGAAGCAGACGCTCAGATATGCGGGTAACCTGCACAGAGCAAACGTCTCAGAGAGAAGTAGTAGGGTCCAGGCTTTCTGGCCTCAGAGGGCCATACCAGACATTGTTCTGGAATTTTATGAACAGTTTGGACCATGCACCTAGGGAGCTCTATGAGAAACCTCACTGTCCTAAGTAAACGGGAGGACCACAGACAGCGCTCGTGAGCACTTTTGTCCATGGAGACCCCACAAACGGGGAACTCACCGTGTACCCGAAGACCTCTGCATTTTCAGTTCAGCGTGCAGAACTTCATTCAGGCTGCTGAGCTGGCCAGAGTGAAGGTGAAATGCAGAGGAAAGAACAGAATGTTCTGGGGGAGGGATGTAGGACTCAGGCCATGCAGCAGAAATGTATCTACTGGTTGAGCACAATGTACTGAACTGAAGCAGGGAGGGACCATGGGCAGGAGCAATGGGGCTTGGTGCCATGGAGGGGCAGGGATTAGGGCTATGCAGGGGACAGGTCTCAGTTCCACAGCCAGCACAGTGGGGACCTCAGCAGAACTGTGGATAAATGTCCTGAGTGGGGTGTCACTCTCTAGGAAGATGATATTCTTTCCCTTCTTCCCACCTCCTGGGCAGGTGAGTTTCACATTCACATGCTCTGGAACATCCTCTAGGGGTACTGGGGTTTGGTCAGGCCAGGGCTCCCAACTTCTCCATCCTCATCACTTCAACCAGTAGTGCAGATACACATCACAGTGCCCACATGGGGTAACGGACAGCAGTCATGGGTGACCGCAAACATAAGTTCTCAACTCTCTTATTCAGACTGTGAGAAACCCACAATAATACTTCAAGGAAGGTATTGTCTTTGCTCACAATATGGAGAATTCATCCAATGGCCCAAGAGGAACCAGGAAGGCTGCTCCTCCGAGAAGGCCCTGGAAGGGTCAGTTCCAGAGAGCCCTGGCACGTGTGTCCAAGTCCTTCAGGTGAGGGCTCTGAGCCAGCCTGCCTCTCACCACTCAAGCTGCAATTACCCCCTCCCTCGCCCCTAGAGAACACCCCAGACCCCCTCCATTCCCACAGGGCTTCTGAGGGTCCACTTGTCTCTCTGATTCCTTCTCAGGAGTGGACGCCGGACAGAAATAGGCTGAGTCCACTGGGGTCTGAGACTCGGGGCCATGGCCTTCTGCTGCCCAGGCCCTTGCCCTCCTGAGAATCTTGTTCAGTGCGGTTGAAATAAAGGCCTGCATGCTTTCCAATGTTTAGGCTTCGTTATGTTTTATTCATAGTTAGTACTGACATTAACTTAAGATGTGCTGGGGACGATGTCTTGGTGATGGGGGTGGGATATCTTGGAGGGGAGAGCAAGTGTATTTCTGAGTTCTCCAAGGACATCACGTTCCCCTCTGAGGCAAAGATACTTGCTCCTGTCTTTGTTGCAAAGCAGTCTCACTCAAAACTGTTTCTTTTTCACCGCTGGCAGCTCTGACCCACATACTTCCATATATCCAGAGAGGCATCTTGCAGGCCTCTCCCCTTGTAGTCTCTGCAGACTTCATAGCTGAGAGGTCTTGAGCAGAGATTATGGGGGAGGGACGCATACACAAAGAATCTGTGGAGCCTTTAAAAGGGCTTTAGACATTGTGCTCACAAACACTACCCAGGCACCACAGCTCCTCAGGAGAAGACAGGGGTCAAAAATCAGCCTTGTTTGTCTCTACTACACAAGGTCACTCTCCACGTTATGAGGGTTTCTTATCTTCCTAGGGAGACCCTGAAAGGTACTGAAACATTTATCCCAGGGCAAGGCTGCAAGTGAGGATGAAACACAACTCATCTTTACCCTTAGGCAGTTTTACCGACTTATAAAATGCATTTAAGCTACAGTAGGACATAAATAGGACACAGAAAAACACAAATACCCCTCCCCTTTCAAATGACAGTCTCCTGTATGCTTCAAACTAATGGAGTGAAAAAATGCTTGACAGGACCAGCTGTGAGAGACCATTGTCCTTCCTTGCTGAGAAGGGTGAGTCCTTCCTTGATGAGAGAAGGAGGGGCTTCTCAGAGACCAGAAACTGTACAGGGAGACAACAGAATTTCAAGTCTCAAGCCTTTCTTCTCTACTTCTGTAGGACAGCCAGGGTGGGACCCACAGATAGAGAATAGTTGGCGTTTGTATTAGTTATGTTTTTCATTGCTTTCAAAAATAGCTTACAGAAAAAAATATATTTGAGCTCACAAATTAAAAGGGTCTACTCCAGGCTGAAGGGGAATGTGGCAGTGTTCTCAGCAGCAGGATCAGGGAGCAGAGACTCCACAACTGGGAAAAACAGAATGCATGGAAGTGGGGACACTGGCAATTGCTTTTTCATTTTTATTCAACCCTGGAACTCAGTCCATGTATGGATGCAGTCCACACTCACGGGAAGTCCTTCTCTCCACAGATAAATGTTTCTGGAAACATCCTCCTTGACATGGCCGAAGATGTGTCTCCCAGTTGATTCCAAATCCAGTCCCATTGAACGTGCTGACTAACTATCACCAAGTAGCTACTCCCAGTGTGATCAACGACTTAGAAGTGATCTTTCTGTGGCAGGTCTGATGGGCTGAGCATCATCTCTCCCCACAAGTCCTCTGTCTACTGAATTTGGTCCTGTGATATTGGTTTCCATTAATCACATACACTTAAAGAAAGCTGGGGGAAAAGGGGCCTGTTTCAACCCACGTCTTCGGGTCCTATAATTGATTGAAGACAGACAGCAACTCAAGGCAGGAACTAAAGCACAGGCCATAGAAAAGGCTGCTTGCTGCCCTGCTGAGCTTTTTGGTGTTTCTCAGGCTACTTTCTTTACTTTTCTTACGTAGCACAGGATCACTTGCCCATGGATGGCACAGCCCCTGCTGGCTGGGTCCTCTGCCAGCAATTGTTCTTCAAGGAGACATGCACGCCAGTCTGATGGAAGGATTTCCTCCACTGCGGTTCCCTCTTCTCAGATGACCCTCGCTTGTGTCAAGTAGACCCAAACTCAGCTAGAATGTGAGCTCTGTGTCACAACTTCTGCAGTCCTAGCCAAACCTCAGGTACAGGGGTTGGCCCTACCAACCCAAAAGAGAATAAGAAGTTTCACCTCCCTGGAGAAAGACAGTCTGCCCGGAGGTTATGCCTTCTGAGTTTGTCAACCTCTCCACGTCCATGTGTGTGAGTGGGGATGGGGGGTGAGAAGGGAATGGAGAAGAAAGGGAGAAGAGACAGAAATGAAACAACAAATGTCTTTTGGAATAATTGGTGAGATTTGTTCCTCTCAGTAGCTGAGCTAGAACCCAGAAGCAGAGGTGGGATAAAGGCCGCTGGACAGATGCAGAAGCCTTCACATCGGCCCCTCCTACCAGACACAGACCCGTCCTGTCCAACACCTCCCAAGATGACTCTAACCATGGCCATAGAACTAGTTGCCCACTGCCGACACAGGGTTCACTGGGATATTCAGCACTACATTTTGTTTTCCCAATGATGTACTTCTGCTGCTGATCTCAGCTCTTGCCACAATCACCTATCATGGTTCTTTTAGGTCAGCAATCCTCAACCTCTGCATCTCGACTCCTTTGAGGTTGCATAGCAAATATTCTACATACCACATATTTACATTATGATTCATAACAGCAGGAAACTTGGAGTTATAAAGTAGAAAATAATTTTATGGTTGGGGTCACCACCAGATGAGGAACCATACTAAGGTATTACAACATAAGGAAGGTTGAGACACACAGTTCTAGGCTTTGGTGGCCCTGTGTCCTGCCTCCCACTCTACACAACTACAGAGTCCCAACTTCCCAGGAGAAGATACTTGCCACTGCCCACCCCTAGTCACAAGTGACTCTCTGTACTCTCTACAAGAACACTCTCTTCTCCTAGCCTGTGAACTAGGGCATGGGCAGTGCAAGTGTTGTCACTTCTTAGGGCTCAGCGCTTGTGGAGTTTGAGACCTGGGTTCTCACAGCTGTGTTGATGTGTACCCCGCCCTAGCTTTCTCAAAAATAAAAATTGTATGCAAGTAGGGTTTCCAAGTATGTGAACCATTGTGACATGACTACCACCATCAAGCTAAATCCCATCAGACACCTCCAGAGTCACCATTATTCTTCTGTTGAGAAAGCATTTAAGATCTTCTACCATACACATTTCCCATACACAGTGAAGTCATAAACACACAGATGGTGAACATACATGTTTGATATATACCTAAATGTATAATTTTCTATCATATAGGAACAAAAAGTAGGAAGCATTGAAATGGTAAAAATAAGTTTTGTAGAGCTAGGCCAGACTATTTATTATGCACTCAGAGATCACATTTACAACCTATAACTATACATACTTCAAAGCAGGATACCAAGGTATAGTATATGTTATATACTTAAAATAAAAATAAGTTTGTGCCATTTGGCTGTCGTTTCCACCTCTACCTTCGCATTGTGATCTCTATTCCGGTCCCAGGTCACTGGCAACCACTCTTGTATAATTTCCTTCTCTTTGGAAAGCAGCTAACAGATTATTTGTGGGTTTTTTCTTTTTTCTCACTGTACCCATGTTGTTGTAAACAACAGTCAACTCTTGGACCTGCCAAAATATCTGTCTGTGTTCAAACAATGTTTTATTTCATGTGTTCATACGTCTGTGTACATAGAGAGGAGGAGTAGTTTTTACAGAGCCTGTGGATTGAATGTAGTCTTTGCACTTGGCAAGGAAATACTCTCTCAATTGGCTAAATTCCCAGTCCATTTTAAAACTGAAGGAAATGCAACTGTATCTCACTAATTTGCACAACATTTGTACTTTAGCTCATTCTGTAGCCCAAGCAAATCGTCAACTTACTATCCTTCTGGTACAGCCTTCCAAGTACCTGTAATTGCAGGTTTTGCCCCCAGATCCAGCTACATACTTGATGTATTTATCCACTAACAGACATTTAGATTATGTCCCTAGGACGGGTCCTGTAGGTCATGCCTCAGTCAGCGTGGGAATTCAGATATTTTTGGAGCACTGACTTTAGGGCTTTGGGATTAACCCCCAGGTACAGCTAAAATGATAGTAGTTCTAACGTTAATGTCTGGCGACATATGCACAGTGTTTACAAGAGCTGCTGTACCAATTCACACTTTAACAATCTTGTTCAAGGGGTAACTCTGCTCCTTGTTGGCTCTAATTCCCATCTCTGATGGTAAGCCCAGCACAAAAGGTGAGATGATCTCTCACTGCAAATTTGATTCCCATTCTCCGGATGATTATTGCCAAGCACCTTTGTCCCTATCTTTGGCCATTTGTACATCTCCTTTCAACAATGTCTACACAGGTCCTCAGTCACTTTTCAAACAGGGATATCTGTAGGTTTCCTTTGCTATTGAGTTCTGTGTCTTTCTTATATTTTAGGATATTTATTGCTCCTTTATGCCTACATACAGTCCTGATATAATTCACAGAACCTAGAGGGCAGAGAGGAGGCATGTGTGCTGGCTAAATGGTTGCCTTGGGGATAGCACAGCCTTTTCTCCTCAGCTGAAATCACACGATTCTCCAGCCATCAACACTTGCTGCTGCACTGAAAACTTTATTTAGTGAAACAGGCCTGGAGAGGCAGCGAAGTAACGGTCTAAGTAACAGTCACAGTCAGTGGCAAATCTGGCCCTGGCCCCCATGTCTCTCAAGGATCACACAGCATTCTGTCCATCACACCTATTCTGGGGCCCCTTCTGTGATGCTCTCTCTCATGGGGTTTGCTGAGAGTCAGACACTTGTGAGGATGTGGGCACAGTAGATCATGCTGTTTCTAACAGTGACTTGGGAGTGGTGGTAATGCTTGGGGAGCTTCAGTTGCTTGGGCTTCGCTTGGTTGCCTTGAGAACTGAGAGTACTTTTAGATACATTGTCACTATACCCAGCGCTGTAGCTGTGATGTTGTATATGCCTATGACCTCCACAGGCTCATCTGTTTGAATATTTAGTTTCAGTTGGTGGGACAGTTTGCGATGGTTTAGGAGATATGGCCTTGGTGGAATAGCTGTGTCCCTAGGAGTGGGCTTGGAGGTTTCAAAAGTCCACACCACACCATAGGGCCAGCTCTGGCTCTCTCACCATTCTGGTTGTTGTCTCAACATGTAAGTTTGCAGCTACTGCTCCAGCACCATGGCCGCCTGCGTGTTATCTGCTCAGAACCATGTCTACCTGCCTGTGACCAGGATCCCTGCCATGATGCTGAGGACTTTACCTATGAAACTGAAACAAACACCAAACAAAATGCTTCTTTCTCTCATAAGTTGCTTTGGTTATGATGTCTCCTCACAACAATAGAGAAGTGACTAAGATCTGCAACTCATTGTGTGTCCCATGTTGTCTTCAAACTTAGAAAACTCCAGATCCAGTGTCCCGTAACAGCGTGGCAGGCATGTGCCCAAACACCAGTTCATGTCAATCTATAATTCTGTGTGATTTCTTCTGTCTACACCAGAGAGGAAGTAGGTGTGGAGCAGAAGTTCTGATGGGGAACAGTCTGTCATGGCCCCAGGTACTTGTATAGCATTAGGGTCGGCATACACACATTGAGATACCTGTTAGATTCTGGAGGGGAAATCTCTAAAGCCTCATGGATACTTTATTTTCAGCAGAACATCCAGGTAAATCTTGCCATCCTCGTGTGGTTATTATGAGCATGAAAGAAACTGCCACTATGCAGGTGAATAGGAAATCATCCAAAGAATCTGAAGAAATAGATAGCAAACAGAAGAATGAGCCTGAGAGCAACACAGTCTTCAATTCTTTTTTCTCATTTTTTATTAAAAATTTCCATCTCCTCCCCTCCTCCTCCCCCTTCCCTCCCCTCCCTTCTACCCATACCCCCACTCTCTCCCTCTCTAAGCCAAAGAGCCATCAGGATGCCCTTCACTATGTTAAGTCCAAGGTCCTCCCAACTCCCCTCTAAGTCCAGGAAGGTGAGCAACCAAACTGACAAGGCTCACATTGAACCCTTCCATGCTGTAGTGTTCAAGCTCATCGCCGTTCTCCTTGGTTTCTCAGTCCTCCTCCACCGTCAGCCACATTCAGAGAGTCTGGTTTGGTCTTCTGTTTCATCAGTCCCATTCCAACTGGACTTGGTGGTCTCCCGTTAGATCTGTCCCACCTTCTCAATGGGTAAACGCACTCCTCACGGTCCTGACTTCCTTGCTCATGATCTCCCTCCTTTTGCTCCTCATCAGGACCTTGGGAGCTCAGTCCGGTGCTCCTATGTGGGACTCTGTCATTTTCTCCATCCAACGCCAGGTGAAGGTTCTATGGTGATATGCAAGATATTCATGAGTGTGGCAATAGGATCTGGACATTTCTGGCACCCTCTCCTCAGCTGCCCAAGGAACTAGCTGGGGGCGTCTTCCTGGACACCTGGGAACCCCTCTAGTGTCAAGTCTCTGCCAACCCTAGAATGGCTCCCTTAATTAAGATATATAATTCCTTGTTCCCATATCTACCCTTCCTATATCCCAACCATCCTATTCCCCCAAGCTCTTCCCATCCTCCACTTCACACTTTTCTCTCCCCATCCACCCATCCCTCATCCCACCCCACCCCCAAGTTCCCATTTTTTTGTCCGACAATCTTGTCTACTTCCAATATCCAGGAGGATAACTATATGTTTTTCTTTGGATTCACCTTCTTATTTAGCTTCTCTAGGATTTTTTACGAATTATAGGCTCGATGTCCTTTATTTATGGCTAGAAACCAATTATGAATGAGTACATCCCATGTTCATCTTTTTGGGCCTGGGTTACCTCACTCAGGATGGTGTTTTCCATTTCCATCCATTTGCATGCAAAATTCAAGATGTCATTGTTTTTTACCGCTGAGTAGTACTCTAATATGTATATATTCCACACTTTCTTCATCCATTCTTCCACTGAAGGGCATCTAGGTTGTTTCCAGGTTCTGGCTATTACAAATAATGCTTCTATAAACATAGTTGAACAAATGCTTTTGTAATATGATTGGGCATCTCTTGGGTAAATTCCCAACAGTGGGATTGCTGGGTCCTGGGGTAGGTTGATCCCAAATTTCCTGAGGAACCTCCACACTGCTTTCCAAAGTGGTTGCACAAGTTTGCATTCCCACCAGCAATGGATGACTGTACCACTTACACCACATCATCTCCAGCAAAGGCTATCATTGGTGTTTTTGATTTTAGCCAATCTGACAGGTGTAAGATGGTATATCAAAGTTGTTTTGATTTGCATTTCCCTGATTGCTAAGGAGGTTGAGCATGCCCTTAAGTGTCTTTTGGGCATTCAAACTTCTTCTGTTGAGAGTTCTCTGTTCAGTTCAGTGCCCCATTTTTTTAATTGGGTTAATTAGCATTTTAAAGTCTAGTCTCTTGAGTTCCTTATATATTTAGGAGATCAGACCTTTGTCTGTTGCAGGGTTGGTGAAGATCGTTTCCCAGTCAGTAGGCTGCCTTTTTGTCTTAGTGACAGTGTCCTTTGCTTTACAGAAGCTGCTCAACTTCAGGAGGTCCCATTTATTCAATGTTGCCCTTAATGTCTGTGCTGCTGGGGCTATACATAGGAAGCAGTCTCCTGTGCCCATATGTTGTAGAGTACTTCCCACTTTTTCCTCTAACAGGTTCAGTGTGTCCAGATTGATATTGAGGTCTTTAATCCATTTGGACTTGAGTTTTGTGCATGGTGATAGATACGGATCTACTTTCATTCTTCTACAGGTTGTCATTCAGTTATGCCAGCACCATTTGTTGAAGATGCTTTCTTTCTTCCATTGTGTGCTTTTAGCTCCTTTATCGAAAATCAGGTGTTCATAGGTTTGTGGGTTAAGATCTGGGTCTTCTATTCGATTCCATTGGTCAACTTCTCTATTTTTATGCCAAATACCAAGCTGTTTTCAATACTGTCACTCTGTAATAGAGTTTGAAGTCAGGGATGGTAATGCCTCCAGAAGTTCCTTTATTGTATAAGATTGTTTTGGCTATCCTGGATTTCTTGTTCTTCCATATAAAGTTGATTATTTTCCTCTCAAGATCTGTGAAGAATTTTGATGGGATCTTTAAGGAGATTGTATTAAATCTATAGATTGCCTTTTGTAGAATTGCCATTTTTACTATGTTGATCCTCCCAATCCAAGAGCAAGGGAGATCCTTCCATTCTCTGGTATCCTCTTCAATTTCTTTCTTCAAAGACTTAATGTTCTTGTCAAATACTTCTTTCACTTCCTTGGTTAGAGTTACCCCAAGATATTTTATGCTTATTGTGGCTATCATGAAAGGTGACACTTCTCTGATTTCCCTCTCTGCTTCCTTATCCTTTGTATATAGGAGGGCAACTGATTTTTTGGAGTTGATCTTATATCCCACCACGATAGTAAAGGAGTTTATCAGCTGTAAGAATTCTTTGGTTAGTTTTTCGGGTCGCTTATGTACAGTATCATATCATCTGCAAATAACGAAAATTTAACTTCTTCCTTTTCAATTTGAATCCCCTTGATCCCCTTGTGTTGTCTTATTGCTATTTCTAGAACTTTAAGCACTATATTGAAGAGATAAGGAGAGAGTGGGCAGCCTTGTCGTGTTCCTGAATTTAGTGGAATGGCCTTGAGTTTCTCTCCATTTAATTTGATGTTAGCTGTCAGCTTGCTGTAAACAGCCTTTATTATATTTAGGAATGACCCTTTTATCCCTAATCTCTCCAAGACATTTATCATAAAGGGGTGTTGAATTTTGTCAAATGCTTTTTATGCATTTAATGAGATGATCATATGGTTTTTATCCTTCAGTTTATTTATATGATGGATTACATTGATAGATTTTCGTATGTTGAACCAGCCCTGCATCTCTGGGATGAAGCCTACTTGTTCATAGTGGATAATTTTTCTAATGTGTTCTTGGATTCGGTTTGCCAGTATTTTATTGAGAATTTTTGCATCGATGTTCATGAGTGAGATTGGCCTGTAATTTTCTTTCTTGGTTGAGTCTTTGTGTGGTTTAGGTATCAGGGTAAGTGTAGCTTCATAAAAGGAATTTGGCAATGACTGTTCTGTTTCTATATTATGAAATACCTTAAGGAGTATAGGTATTAGGTCTTCTTGGAAGTTCTTATAGAATTCTGCATTGAACCCTTCTGCTCCTGGGCTTTTTTTGGTAGGGAGTTTTGTGATAACACTTTCTAATTCTTCACGACTAACAGGACTATTTAGGTTGTTCACATGGTCCTGGTTTAACTTTGGTATATGGTACTTATCTAAAAAATGTCCATTTCTTTTACATTTTCCAATTTTGTGGCATACAGGCTTTTGTAGTAAGATCTAATGATTCTCTGAATTTCCTCTGTGTCTGTGGTTATGTCCCCCTTTTCATTTCTAATCTTATTAACTTGTGTGTTCTCTCTCTGCCGTTTGATTTGTTTGGCTAGGGGTTTGTCAATCTTGTTGATTTTCTCCAAGAACCAGCTTTTTGTTTCATTGATTCTTTGGATTTTTTTTGTGTTTCAATTTTGTTGATTTCAGCCCTCAGTTTGATAATTTCCAGTCTTCTACTCCTCCTAGGTGAATCTGCTTCTTTCTTTTTTAGAGCTTTCAGGTGTGCTGTTAAGACTCCAATGTGTTCTTTCTCCATTGTTTTAAGTGGGCACTTAGTTCTATGAATTTTCCTCTTAGCACTGCTTTGATAGTGTCCCATAGGTTTGAGTATGTTGTGTCTTTATTTTCATTAAATTCAAGGAAGAATTTAATTTCTTTCTTTATTTCTTCCTTGACCCAGGTGTGGTTCAGTAGTTAACTGTTCAGTTTCCATGAGTTTGTGTGCTTTCTGGGGGTAGCATTGTTGTTGAATTCTAGTTTTAATCCATGGTGATCTGATAAGATGCAGGTGGTTACTAATATGTTTTTGTAACTGTGGAATTTGCTTTGTTACCGAGTATGTGGTCAATTTTTGAAAAGGTTCCATGAGCCGCAGAGAAGAAGGTATATTCTTTCCTATTTGGGTGGAATGTTCTATAGATGTCTGTTAAGTCCATTTGGTTCATTACCTCTATTAAGTCTCTTAATTCTCTGTTAGGTTTCTGTCTGATTGACCTGTCCATTGGTGAGAGAGGAGTGTTGAAGTCTCCAACTATTAGTGTGGTTGGTTTGATTGCTGCCTTGAGTTCTAGTAATGTTTCTTTTACATAAGTGGGTGCTTTTGTATTAGGGGCATAGATATTCAGGATTGAGACTTCATTCTGATGGATTTTTCCTGTTATGAGTATAAAGTGTCCCTTTCCATCCATTCTGATTGATTTTAGTTTGAAGTCAACCTTGTTAGAAATTAGTATGGCCACACCCGCTTGTTTCTTAGGTCCATTTGCTTGATAAACCTTTTCCCAACCCTTTACTCTGAGTAGGTGTCTGTCTTTGTGGTTGAGGTGTGTTTCTTGTATACAGCAGAATGTTGGATCCTGTTTTCGTATCCAATCTCTTAGCCTGTGTCTTTTTATAGGTGAATTGAGTCCATTGATATTAAGTGATATTAATGACCAGTGGATGTTAACTCCAGTTGTCATGTTTTATTTTTTAGTAGAGGTTGTGTGTTTCTTTCTTTGAGATATGCTGGTGAAGGGTCACTAGATGTCTGAGTTATTTTGGGCAATGCTGGACTCCTTTGTGAATTTCCTTCTATTACTTTCTGTAATGTTTGATTTGTGGCTACGTATTGTTTAAATTTGTTTTTATCTTGGAATATTTTTTTTCTCCATTTATAGTGAATGAAAGCTTGGCTGGGTATAGTAATCTGGGCTTGCATCCATGGTCTCTTAGTTTCTGCAAAACATCTCTCCAGGACCTTCTGGCTTTCATGGTTTCCATAGAGAAGTCAGGTGTTAGTCTGATAGGTTTACCTTTATATGTTACTTGACCTTTTTCCTTTGCAGCTCTTAATATTCTTTCTTTATTCTGTATGTTTTGTGTTTTGATTATAATATGGCGAGGGGATGATTTTTTTGATCCAATCTATTTGGTGTTGTGTAAGCTTCTTGAAACTTAATAGGAATATCTTTCCTTAGGTTTGGGAAGTATTCTTCTATAATTTTATTAAATATATTTTCTGGACCATTGAGCTGTAATTCTTCTCCTTCTTCTATGCCTATTATTCTTAGGTTTGGTCTTTTTATTGTGTCCCAGGTTTCCTGAATGTTTTGTGATGAGAATTTGTTGGATTTGCTGTTTTCTTTGATCAGTACGTTTATTTTCTCTATGGTATCTTCAGAATCTGAGATTCTTTCTTCTATCTCTTGTATTCTGTTGGTTATGCTTGTTTCTGTAGTCTCTGTTCGTTTACATAGATTTTCCATATCCAGCTGGCCCTCGGTTTGTGTTTTCTTCCTTGCCTCCATTTCAGTTTTCAAGTCTTGCACTGTTTCCATTATCTGTTTGATTGTTTTTTCTTGGTTTCCTAGGATATCATTTACGGATTTACTCAATTCTTCAAACTTTTTGTTATTCTTCTCGTCCATTTCCTAAAGGGAGTTTTTCACCTCCTGTTTAAGGGACTCTATTACTTTCATAAAGTCAATTTTTCTAGTTCTTCTTGATTAGTTCGTTCAAGTCCTCCTGTTATAAGTTCGCTGGTTTCTGGTGCTTTCAGGTTGTTTTTCAAATTGTTGGAGGAATTCTTGCATTAGAGCCTGCCCATTTCTTCCTCTGAATAATCCCCTTTTTGTCTTCTTTTAGAAGTTCAATTCATCCCAATGAATTCAATTCACTCACCGCAATGAATGATGGATCTTCTGGTAGACAGTCAGGTCTCCTTGCTGGCCAAGCACCTCGGTGACAAAGGGCCTACCTTGCTGCAGGCAGGCTATTGAAACAGGGGACCTGCCACTGGCCTGGGTGCACTCAATTCCCGGTCCTAGTACTCAAACAGGTTGCGCTGTGGGATTTTGTGGCCCCAAAGACGGGAGGATGAAGCGGGGGGGGGGGGTTTCTGGGTGCAAGCTGGGAAGGGACAGGAAGAGAGAGGCAGTATCTGGGGAGAATAACCTCTGCAGGAAGAGCAGGAAGTGTGTGGGGGGTTGGAGAATGTCGGTGGTCCCTCTCTGGGTGGCTGCCACGGTTCAGGCACTAACTCACCCCAATGAATGATGGATCTTCTGGCAGACAGTCAGGTCTCCTTGCTGGCTAAGCAGCTCGGTGACAAAGGGCCTACCTTGCTGCAGGCAGGCTATTGAAGAAGGGGACCTCCTACTGACCTGGATGCACTCAATTCCCAGTCCCGGAGCCCAAACAGGCTGGGCTGTGGGATTTTGTGGCCCCAAAGATAGGAGCATGAAGCGGGGGAGGGGGCTCTGGGTGCAAGCCCAATGAATGATGGATCTTCTGGAAGACAGTCAGGTCTCCTTGCAGGCCAAGCAGCTGGCTGACAAAGGGCCTACCTTGCTGCAGGCAGGCTAATGAATCAAGGGACCTCAACAGTCTTCATTTCAACCATGCAGAAGAAACACATTGGAGCACACTGAGAACTCTGATGGCAAAAGTGAAAAAATGAACAAACAAATGAACAAAAAGGAATAAGCTACAATGGAAGAGAACACCAACGATTTGAGAATGGCAGATATAGAAATGAAATGGCCATCTCAAAAGGAGTAAGCATACAGTGTCACAGTCAGAATGGAAACAGAATAGAAATCAGCTGCCTGAATTTTTTGTAAACTGAGAAACACTACAAACTGTAAGAATTCCAGCTGGTAACATACACTGCAGGCAGGTACTAGTTCAGATGCTCTTGGAAACAGCAGCCAGCAAGGATACCTCTATTTTGAAATGTTTGCACATGGTGCAACTTCAAATTCTTTCTCCTCCTACTGCAGATCAGAACCATACATTACATTGGTTGTGTTGGTGCATGCCTCTGTCCTCAGCATAGGGAGGCTGAGACAGAAGGATTCTGAGTTCAAGGCCAGTCTGGGTTAGAGAGGGAGGCACTCTTCACAAGAGTTACAGCAAGAGAAAGAGCTGCTTCTGACAGACATCATTGTTCTGGATCTGAGATGTCATGGTCTCAAGGCCAAGCATGTTCTAGCAAGCTTTTCTCCAGCTCTGCTACATGCTAGGCCAGAGCATTCTCAAGATCAGGACAATGGAGATATCCTCAGGCATGCTGCCCCTTTTCAAGCCTCAACGGATAGGTGGTTCTCTTCTATAAGGTGTAGTTAGTGAAGATTTTCTCCCATTCTGCTTGATGTCTTTTCAGTGGATTAACTGCTCCCTTTGCTGCTGGCCTTGTTTGCTAAACAAGCACAGGTCTTTTCAGAAAATCCTTGTCTGTGATGCTATCTGCCTATAGCATTATCAGGGTTTCAAGTCTTACAGTAAACCTAGTCATTCACTTGCCATGGATTTCTCCACAGAGAAGTGGGGATCTAGCCTTATTCTTCTGCATTTGGAGTATAGCATTTTAAGTTAAGTAAGTCAGACAGATGAATCTTGCATGTTTTCTCACACTTGAGAATCCTAAGCTTTATATGTATGTATGTATGTATGTATATATATATATATATATATATATATATATGCATGGATTTCAAAATGACATCAAAGAAGAAGTGAAACAGTTTAGAAGAAATTGAGGTGCTTGCCATAAGTTGGAGGAGAACAGAAGGATGAGTAGGGGTTGTGGAGGCAAGCTTCCTCCTATACTTGAATGACACTGTCAGCATAAAACTCAGTTCTATGTACAACCAATAAATACTAGTTACTAAAGAAAAGGTGTGACAGCATGTTGAGTACATCAAAGGAAAAAAGATTTTCAGCTCCAGGCTTCAGGGTCTCGTGAGACACTTCCTGCCTCTTTGATTCCCTCTAGAGCCTCTTGGCTGGCACCAATCATGGAAGAGAAACCTCGAGTCTGATTACAGATCCTTGGTGGGCCTTGGGCTTTAGTCTCAGAGAGCTTATGGGCCATTTAAGATACAGGAAGGGTCTTCCCTATCTGTTTGCTAAAATTGTCAACATGTGGATGGAGCTGGAAACTAGAAAGATGTGACTGAGAAATGACAGTATTTTTCTTTTGGTAAATGTGATGTTAACAGTCTGAAACTCACCCTTCAGCCAAGTCTTAAGCCTTAGATAAACATTGCTAGAGACTCTAAACGGTAGGGAAAACCGCTTTCAATAAGTGATTTCACCATTGGCCTTGGTGTAGTATGCTTGATTAGAATGGACTTGGGGGAGAAGGGAAGACAGGACGAGAAACAGATATACAAGTCAGTGAGGCATCCCAAGGTTCAAAGGAATGAGGGAAATGTATCAAGTGGTTAGATAGCATGTACTTATCTGCAGAAGGGGCGGTGGGAAACTGGGACAGGATGGACTTCACAGAAAGGACCAGATCTCAGCCTTCACAAACACAACAGGATTAAGGAGATTGCACTCCTCTGACACTAACTCCTTTCCTACACCAAATGTACAGCACTCTTCTGGGAGAATCTGAATGTCTCTACCTGCTGTGGCTGAGACAGGAACTTCCTGTATGAGGAAAAGTGTGGCTGTCTGGAGACCTTCCCTGCAGGGGAAAGGGTGGGGTCTTAGCTTGACAGTGAAGGTGGCTGGATTACCCTTTCTTCCCCATGATAAGCAAACTCAAAAAACATGTAGAGTCTCTTTTCCCTCCAGTGTGATTGACCACTGCCCACAAAAGGCTAGTGACCTAGGTCTCTGGATGGCACTGCTCTATGAAATGAATATAGATATGGGCTGGCTGTAATGGCCCATATCCATAGGATATGTTGAAGTCACCGGGTCCTGGGGATCATGAATACAGCCCTGGACCCACTGTACCGACATAAACCTCCCAATTAGCACTTGATAAAAGGCAGGAAATGTCAGAGCAGGCTTTGATGGCTTTCCTGAAGAGGACCGACACTGCTTAAAACATGGGATTTTCTATTAACCATTGTAGTCTCCCTTTTCAGAGGAAGTCCTTTCCTCTCCTTATCTTTGTTTCAAGACAAGGCCTTGAGCCCACGCTACCAAAGACATCACTATCAAGTCCTTGAGATTCTAAACCTCCACCACCACCTTCTGAGTCCTAGGATTATAGATATATGTGACCATAGTCTCTGCCTCTCTCATAGCAGCAAGCCTAACTGTCTCCATTTATGTCCCAAGAGAACCGTAGCCCATGTGTCAATTTCTCAAGATGCTCAAGGACCAACTGTCCCTCTTTTCTCCTTCCCAACAGACACACACAGAATCTCAAAGATCAATGGTGCCACAGACATGACTCTCAGATGATGACCAAGTTCTGTCTGCTCCTCCAGTCCTTTTTCCAAGTTGCCCAACTGTTAAGCTTTATAATATTTTAATAACTTCTGTGATTTGGTGTAATAATATTTTTGGTCCTCCTATCATCTCCTCAGTATATGGTTTGTGTATTTTGGTAAAGGTGACAGTAAGTGACTCTGAGACGTAAAGGAAACCAAATATCAAATATTTTATCGAGAATAGTCATGTCCATCAGGGACTGAGTATTTCTAGTGCTGAACAAGAGGGTTGTGGGCTGAAGGCTGTGTAGCTGGGTCAAAAGGAGCCACAATGTCCCAGAAACCATATTTAGGACTTAGAGGGGAGTGATAACTCATATTTTGAGAACAATGACATCACCCAACAGAGTTCCATCATTCATCACATCTGTTTTTTTATGTCACATTGTGTCACCCCGTCTATATCTGCTTTGGAAGAGAATTCAGTAAAATTACAACACAGCGTGAGCTCCCTCTGTGCCCGGGTGATGAAAAAATCCCCAGCATCCACACTACTGGCATAAAAACTGGTTGGATCTTGGCGAAGGTTCTGATTAGAGATTCTGGCGCACTGGGTGCTGGGAATCATACCAAATGAATGTGTTGGGCTGATGAGACTGCCTTTAGTTCAACAAGGCCCTCACAATGATGCACTAGGCTCTATAATGAAGTGTTCAGTGGCCATGGGACCTCCACTTGGTCTTGTGGTTTCCATTTTTAGAATACTTTTCAGGGCAACACTTCAACTCCTCAGAAAGAAACACAGAAAATAACATAGGAACCTCACTGGTTACCTAATTTTGTGTTGCTCTAAATGCTGCTGCTTTCCCTGAAATTGTCCCTAAGTGTTAGGAATGCATTCAGTGTTCTCAAATATACATTTAATCCCTTCCTCCTTCTTTGAACAGGTCCCCCTACCACCTTTCATTACTGCATATTCCAAACAGTGCAGAAACTTGTGGTAAGCACACTTCTAGCACAGCCCTCAGTGACAACCTCGTTCTAGGCACGTGTGTCCTAATGCAATAGGCCCAACCTAATGCCTTGCTTGTAGCCAACAGCATTTAGGAAACTATAGTAGTAAGTCATTGCTGCCCAAAGTCAAGCTGTCACAAGACTAAGCCTCCCCTAACATGCAAAATTACTCCCTCCAGTACTAACTGCATATGTCCCTGTGGAGATGTACAGCTTACAATGTGTTGGTACAGTCATACATCTAACAGACAGAAACAGGCTAAGGCCCTCATGCTGCAGCCATTAGGAACTGGATCCTGTCAACCCCTGGCTCACCTTCAGTCAACCTATGAGATCACAATCCTTGAACATCTGACACCTTGATTACAAGTAGGTGTCAGAAAGGGAGAAAAGTGGAGGACCTAGATAAGTCATGCAGAATCCCTGATCTAAGAAACTCTGGGAGAATAATTATTCTGTAAAGCTGGTATATTTGGTGAGGTGTACTACATGTCAGTCAACAATGCTGAAGATAACAGGACTACCTGAGGGCTGGGACTGTGGGCAAGTGACAGAGGGCCCGAGTCAGACTGGGAGAGTTTCATGTGGCTCAGAGGACACAGGATGTGCACACCTCTCAGTCAGACTCAGGGTCAAGTCCCAGGTTTGGTATGAGTCATCTCTGTGACTTTGAACAGATTATGTGATGCCCTGGACTGGGTCAGTTCTTCCATGAACTTGAATGACACCACCTTGCAAGACTGGTTGAAATCCACACAACTCAACTATCTAAGGATGGATGTGGGATCTTCTTGGCACTAAGAAAATTGTAGGCTCCATTGATAAGGTCGGTGACCTGATACCCACTGTCCAACTCTTAGGTGATCTCCTACTGACTCAGGAAGCCTGTGGTGGATAAAAAGTAACTGTAGGTAATGATATCTCCAGGAGGTAGACCAAAAGCCTTTGTTCTCCTTGAACGGAAGCTGATCAAACAGGATACATCTCTCAGCAATTCTGCTCTGAGGAAGAGAAAGGGAGCTTTATCAGAACACAGACTGAGGACCTATGGCTTGGACAGGAAACCAGACATGCCCTTCCTCATCCTCTAAGCCCCTTGCCTCCCTTGTATCCTCCCTTTCATTCCCCCCTGAAATCTCACTGTTCTCCTCGGCTTCCTGTTTCAGAGACCTGACAGCATAATTCTGCTTCTTGTGGTTTCCATATGACCTGGGAACTCTGTCCTTTTCTGAGGCCACCTGGTGAATGGATTAAGTACTATCAATGTCATGATTATATGGCTCCTTCAGACTCCCCCAGGCCACAGACGACATGATCTGTGTACTGCCACTTGGGCAGCCCCTCAGGTGTGCATTGATTTCGCCTTTCTGTCATGACCTAGAGATGGTTCATTAAGAAAGCCCAACATCTACATGGCTGGATACATTCCTAACCAGCTTGTGGAGGCCTCTCTGTCCATCAGGCATTTCCAAATGAAAGGATTCTATAAGAGACTTTACCTCTCACTCCACACACAATCAATCCATCCTTGGGATTCAACACAAGGGTCTCTAGTTTGCCTTCAATGGACACAGAGATCTTCCAATTCTAGTCTCCCTAGGGGCCTTGGCACTTACAGTTCCCTCTACACCCACCCTTTCCCTACAAGGACTTTCATTTGCTTTCTGGGTCTGTGATGCTTTCAATTAGCTGCAGGCCAAAGATCTTCCCAGCACATAGCACAAAAGCAATTGTTCTCCGGAAAGGGGACAGATCAGATTTCATACATTTACAAGCAATTCCGACTGGTTGGAGGACCTTATCAAAAGCAGAATGAGGCCACGATGCTGATGCAGAGAGCAAGTGTTTCTCTATTTCCCCCTGGAAACCTGTCTTCTGCCTACCCTTTCCATTCCTGTTTGTTTTCCTATTCCTTCGCAATTCCCCTGCCATCCCCTTCTTTCTTCCCACAGCACTACAGATATGAGGATACTTACTGCTTCTGCTCTGCTTGTGAGTACATGCATTAGTGAAATTTCACACAGACTGTAATCACTCATTAATATAAATCAATCCTACAATAGGAGACTCCTTTAACATGAGAACCTCTTAAATCTTTTACATTCTATGAAAAGCTAAAAATCTTTAACATATGCAATAAATCCCAACAGTTATGGGAAATGTCAAACTTTCTTCAGCATTACAAATATCATTAGGTGAATATCATACTTCTCAGAATTATTGGTCAATACCAAATTTTCCTAATAACATCAGGTCAGTACCATACTTAGCAGCATTATTGGTCAATACCAACTTTTCTCAACATCTTATAGGCATTTACAAACACTACCTGGTCTTCTGTATCATTCAGAATGTCTAGCAGACACTCATGAAGCAGCAACCCTGAATGATCATCTCTCAATTAGGCGAGTTTCAGCAGTCATTTCTCTGTGGATCCTGCATGTCCAGTTCATCTCACAAACTGCATAAAGAGCCTCTTCAATGCCCATCTTCCTCTTGAAGAAGACAAGGAGTGTGTCACTGCCATGGAAAGTCCTAAGTTCTTAAAACCCCCTTAAATGCCATATTCTGAAGGACTCTGAAAGATTTGAAGAATAACTATCTCACTGAAATATATCTCTACATTTAAAAATTCTAAGTAACATGACTACAAGCTTGCCTATTGTAGATTGCTATCTATTAACCTATATTTCTTAATTAAACATTATATTTTTAAATGAAATATACAAATACAAAACCTTAAACAAGAGAAGAAATAACTTATAACAATCTTGACCTTAAATATGTATCAATAAACCAAGATCCACCCCAATGCAAAGAATCCATCTCTATATCATATCCCCTTTAATGCAAATAAACATTTATAGACAATATATGGAAATATGGGCATAGTATTTTCCATTTTGTTTCCTGCTCTCTGGGGGCACTGTTAATCAGGTCTTTAATGGTGTATCCTGTGTGCTAGATTCAACTCAGTCAGTACTTGGGCAAAGTAGTTTCTTGACGGTGTTCAGGGCAACCTTTCAAGGAGAAGTGATCCATCAAACCATATTGATCTAGAAGCAATCCACAGGTTCTCATTTTCTGTAAAAGGAAAAGAAGAACCTCATTTCTAAAACAACATATACTTAGACTCAAGTTTGGAAGTCATGATATTTTTAAAATAACCATGCTGGTTTAGCTTAATAGCCCATACAATGAAATATCTTTCTGTACTTACCTCATTCACAGTCAAAAAAATTAAAGATAACACAATCATTTACATAATCCTGACTCTCTTTTAATATTCCATTTTTACATGGCTTATTTTTCTTTACTCCTTATAATGTATGATTGACTACCTGTAGTCTGTCTCTTTAAAGACTTTACCCTTTTTAAATACATTAACTTTATTTTATGACTCTCTATGCTCTTTTTCTTTTCTCTTCCAAGCCTACATACATTTATCCAACACTATGACTAATCTGAATTTGTCTTTTTTGAATATCTGTAATTCTTTAATGTCCATGAGCACTTTTTAAAATTTAACTGTGCCATTATTATGATATATGTGGTACTGCCACTCACTCAGCATAATCCAGCATGGAGGAGCCCCTTGTATCTCTAGCCTTGCAGACCATGCCAGTTCCAGGCACAAAGCTGGTCCATGTTGGCATCAAGCAAGTTGCAGGATGCTGCTCACAAACCCCATTGAAATGCTTTGTATCCCAAAACAGCAAGAATTTATACTGACAGCACAGCCCAGAAAGAGCATTTTTAAATGACTGCGGCTTTTTTCCTGCTTCAGGAGAAACAGGAAGATCTCTCTCAAAGGAGCTGCAGCAAGCTGCCGGCAAACAGATGGAAGGTGTGTTAAACTCTAGGGTTTTTTTCAAGAATTTTTTGAGCCCTCTCAGGATTTCCATGGGTTTAGTTAGATACATGGGTGCCAATTTGTTGCAGGGAGGCTGGTTGTTCATCCAGCCTGCCCAAAACCAAAATAATCACACAGAAAATATATTAAGACACTGCTTGGACAATAGCTCTAACTTCTTATTGGCTAACTCTTATAACTTAATTTAACCCATTTCTATTAATCAGCATATCGCCAAATGGCAGTTGCTTACAGGCAATGTTTTGACATGTCTCACTTTGGCAGTTACATGTTGTCTCTCTGACTTGACCTTTCTTCCTCTCAGCATACAGCCTAGCTTTCCCTGCCAACCTACAGTCTGCCATGCTATAGGTCCAAGGCTGTCTCTTTATTCATTAATGGTAATCACAGCACACAGAGGGGATTCCTGCATCACCTCAGCTCCTCCTTAACACAGAATGTCTCATTTCTCTCTCTCTCTAAACCCTGCCCTTTCAGAGAATTTACAACAAAAAAGCCATCAAAAGCCAGTTCCACATTCTTGTAGATTCAGTGACTCTTCCCCTGAAGTTACCAGCTGTTCAATCCCTTCCTAATGCATTATAACTAGGCACAAACTCAGCTTGTGGTAGATACATCATCACCCCTTAACTGCAGGGTAAATAAGTGTAATGCTTTGTTTTGGCCATGTGATTTCTCCTGCCCCTTCTCCTGCCTTAATCTCTGAGGGCCTGGAGATCTCACCAGAGAGTTGTTAGGTCAAAAGAAACGTGGTCTTTTAGTTTCTCAATTCAGATTCATCTGGCCTACTGCACTGGTAAAGAAACTTATTATTGGGGTGCAAAAAACCTATTAGGTCCCTGGCCAGAGTTAACATGAAAGGCCATATGCATGTCCTTTGTCTGGGCTGCCATGTGAGGCCATGAGGATATCTGGGCTGTTGCTCAGGGTCATGTCTTTGTCTGTTGCCCTGTTGTGACTCAGATCTGTGTTGATGTCCATAGCTCTTGTTACCTACGAAGGCCACTCAGATATCTATGGTCTGCACTGCAGCATGACCATGTTGATTTCCATGGTCCATGCGGCTGCCAGGGGCCACACTGAGGTGTGTGGCCTGATCTGGAACCAAGGCCATAGCAGGCTAAAGATCATGGCTGTCACTGGGGTCCTGTCTGGGTCTGTGGTCCTACTGTAGCTGGGATCTCTGCTGATGTTTTAGAGTGGAAGGAGAGGGGGAACAGATCCTTGTAGAGAGAATGCCAGCATGAGACCAACAGCAAAAACCTAGAGAAGTAGGAGGGAGGTTGGAGAGGGAGAGCAGGAACATAGCATCCAGAAATCTTGGGCCTATGGGGGGCTTGTTTGTTTTGTGTCACCAAAATATATTTTAGGCATTAAGGAACAGATATCCCCAACTGAAAAAGATTTTGTACAAAGCAGCCCAAGGGCATTTGGAGATCAGGCATCAAATTGTAGGCCATTTCTAGTACATCCCTAGACTTGGGACTCTAAGTTTAGCACAGTGAATCCACCATGATATACATTGGGGAACAAAAAACAGATGGGTGTGAGAAATTCCTTAACAGGATAACTCTTGATAAAGAAGCCCCAGAAAGACAAGAAAAGCTCGTGTCCCCTGGAACAAGGCAGGTCCTTTTCCTGGTCTCATTGGGACCCTGGAAGGCTGCATATTTGTAGGACAGCCAGAATTGTATGACTCTCTGGGCCTCTAAAGTCATTGAGTTGGAACTCAGAACGTACCCAGACAAAGCCAGCCTTAGATTGGCAGGTGTGGAGGGGAGGGTGTTTACACAACATGTGACCCTGGGCCAGTGAGAAAAGCAACGCCATCGGTGGGAGCTCCAAACGTAATGTTTTTGCAGCCCAATAAATCTCACCAACAATACAATAATCCAAATCACACCAAAAAAAAAAAAAATCCGAATTAGAAAAATCCCATGTTTAATGGATACCACCGCTCCCAGGTAGTTAGGGGAATGAAATCCAGAAAACCACAATTTGTTCTCTGGATTGCTGTTTCAATACCATGTTTGAATGGTTTTGAGCATCTCTGAGGAGGGTTTACCATTTGGCAGGCTTTTCCGGGGGTGGAGTCGGGACTGAGGCAACTCCCAAGGGAGGGAATTGGGAATGAAACGTTTGCCTAAACATGCCAGACTCTTTGGATATATGGATGCCAGGGGCTGGGCTGAAGCCTTAATCCAAACAATCCAGAATGCCCCAAGGCAAAATTGCATGCTACAGCCCTGCTTGGTAAGGTGAAAGAGTCTCTATTTGGTGTGGTACATGTTTTGAAGACATTGACAGGTATGCAGAGAGGCTAAGGCTACAAATATGTGGTAGGGTCAGAGTCCCAGAAGAGAGACCATTGGGGAAGGTGCAGCCAGTTACAGTGAAGACCTGAGTAGTGCTTCTCACCAATGTTTAATTATTTATTCACATACACAGGCCTAGATACAAACTGAAACATCTCGTGTGTCCACAATGCAGATATTAAGTACAGGAGTGCCCAGGCACATACACCAAAACAAAACAAATGCAAACACTGGCATACAAACCCACGCAGAACCCCAACAATGGACAGGCTGTATTATCATGTTACCTACAGTACATAACTCAAATAGTGCTAGCCTCCAAAGGAACAAGGGATGGAGGTACAAAAACATACTATGTAAGCCAAGGATCTACATTATGAAAAGAGTCTGAAAGCTTATGAAATGCCAAAAGGCTTATAAAGCACATTTAAGCATTTCAGACAGGAATCTTGTAATTTACCAACTACTCAGTTCTTGAACAAAACCGCACCCCCTTAACTCTGGGCCCTTAAGATCAAGAGGGAAGTGGAGTCCAGATTCCCAGTAGGAAGCAAGAGGTCGCCTGCCTTGGATCCCAGTCACAAGGATGGGCTGGGAAGCTTCACTGCTCCAACTCATGTAAGATCTGAAGGGAGAAATGATGGGATGAGGACTACCTAAGGATCACAAATCCCCGAATCCCTTTCCTGACTAGCACCCCTTTCTTTTTTGTCTCCCACAACTAAAGATTTGTCACTGACACAAGTGGACAGACATATTCCTGCCTGGATTCCCCACCTCCAGCCTCACACTCCTTAATTCTTCCATCACAGGCCATCAACCTACTCCAGTCAAGCCCATGGTCTCTAAATATAACCTTCCTGATGTCAGGAACGCTCTTTGGATTTCCATTACCCAGTCCCCCTGGCCTTGATATGCATGCTCAGGCATGTGTGTGTGTGAGTGTGTGTGTGCGTGTGGGGGGTGGGTGTGTGTAAGACAGAGAGAGGGAGAGTAAAAGAGACAGAGACAGAGAGGAGGGGGACACACACTGATGTTTATTAGTAAGCCCTGGTATGGGAAAGTCAGAGGATGGCCTGTGGTGTCCTTCTTTCCCTTCCTGTTTCAAGGTTGCTTTGAGACCTGTTTGAGGGCTCTAATGGAAACATGGTGGTTTAAATGAGGCAAACAAAAGCCTCTAAATATTTTCCTTCTGTGGTTCCTCACCATGTTTTAGGATGCTTGACTTTAAAACTGCTGTTTGAGGTGCTGACTTGAAGCCTGTGAAAAACTCTCAGATGAGTTTTAGCTTGGGATTAAGGCGCTACTCCTGACACTTGAGAAGAGGCCCTAAACGTACTTCTGCCATTTTTTCACTCCATATCTTTGTGAAGCAGCATCCTCAGCAGTGACAATTATAAATTAAAATTACCAATCTAATCTAAAAATGTGGAAAATACTTTGTGCCCCACAATTATAAGTTAAGATTTAACTCTTTGAGCAAAATTAAACAAGCATGTCCACTTCCTTGGCGTTCACATTTATCTTTAATAAATGGGAAATTACATGTACACCAAGGATTATTATAGAATTAAATTCCTTTATAGTTTATTATCTGTGAATGTTTGGTTTGTATGTCTATCCTTAGTGCCTATATACATGGGTCTTGTAAACATTTCTGCAGTTGGAAAGGGGTTTCCATGGGGCTGGAGACATAGCTCAGAGGTTAAGAGCATTGGCTGTTCTTCCAGAGGTTCTGAGTTCAATGACCAGCAACCACATGGTGGTTCACAACCATCTGTAATGAGATCTAGTGCCCTCTTCTGGCCGGCAAACATATGTGCAGGCAGAACATTGTATACATAATAAATAAATAAATCTTTAAAAAAAGAAGAAGAAAGAAAGAAAGAGGTTTCCAGACAGGAGCTTCAAGAAGCCCTCGCCTAGGATTCCTCTCCCACTCTTGCCAGGGTCCTGTGATCAGCCAGCCACTTTTCAAGCTTCCTCCTGACCCTTAAATTCCAACAGGTCTCTCCAGGGTGGCTTCCTCCTACACTCTCTAGGCCCCATTTGCCTCTGTGCTCGACAGTGTCCAACGTTGCTTTCCAGAGACATTAGAGGTTTAATGGGCTTCTCAGCTTTTGAGGCCCTTGCCTTCTGGGTGGGCCATTTGAGATTTGGTGGCAAAATACACCTTGAGGAGAATCCCAGGCTGCCCATCTGGACTGAGATTCCCCCGGAGACCAGAGACTATATTTCCTTCCATGTATGTCTTCTACAGACCACTCTGGTGGGCAGCACACTGGGAACATGGGGCCTGGGTGAGGACACAGGATCCTGGCTCATGCTATTTCTTCCAGGTAACATGAGGCCTGCCCTGGGGCAAGTGCCTGCAACCCTCAAGAGCCTCGGTCTCCTTCTCTCTCTGGACATCATGACACCAGCCGGTTGCTGCTGAGCACAAACCTAGAGGAGCTGAGCATTCTCTGAGCAATCCTCAAGTGCCCTCTCTGAAGTCTGTTCCAGAAGTCTGGGGTACCCAGCCCCAAGTCATTCAAATTACCAACTAACAGGCATGTGCCCAGCTATGACCAACTTGCCACAGAGCCTCCCATCTCCCACCCATCTCCACACCATGGTCCTGATTAAGAAGCCAGCTACCTGGTTAGCTGTGGGTCTGGTGCCAGGTCCAAGAAGAATTCTTCAGAGTCCTCAGGGCTGCGGCAGCCTCCAGTATCTCCTCACACTCGAAGGTGGCAGAAACCGAGGCCTGGTCAGAGGCAATGGGGCCCTGTAAAGAAACGGGTGTGAGGAGAACAGGAGATGAGGATTTACCACCTCGACTCAGAAGTACAAATGCCCTTTCACTTCCCAGCTGCTCCCAGCCGCAAGGCCATCTCCTCGACACATCCACTTAGCTCCTCCTGCCCAACACTCTGGAGCCCAAACTTCTCTGCAGGTACCTGTGTCTCTGGTGGATGATATTTCATGGAGGAACACGGCAGGGGGGGTCAGATCTGTGCATCTGGAAAGAAGAGGTGAGGGGATTATACACTTGGATGGGTGGGCAGCACCGATCCATTGAGAATGACAAGGTTTCTGGAGTCCCAGAAGGTAGGAGTCTAAAGTACTGTGGAGACCTTAGACCCCACGTCTGGGGCATGTCCTTTGTCCTGCACAGCCTGTTTTCCATTCCACATCCCGTCTGACATGTTTTCCCTGAGACATTAATTGTCACAAGCCCTTTTTTAATTCTCTCCCAGATACACATTGAGGAAGACATCAGGGATCCACCAGTTTTTGCATCATAATCTACAAAGTCCCTGCAGAGATATGGTCTCCTCCTATATTCAGGGAATGTTTCTTGCCAGAATTTTGCCCAGCCACCACAGATGACGAAGCCCACAGCACTTCCAGGAGGCTTACTTGCTGGCCTCTGGACTTTCCCCTGGGCCTCTGTGTCCCTTGCCACCATGACCCTAGTTTTCACCAGGACATTCTGTCTCACCCATCTGTAGCCATGTAGAGAAATAGTGCCCATGTGTTGAAGGCCCACTGCTTGGCACGCCTTGTGCTGGTGCTTTCGTCAGTGCGAGAGGTGTAGGATGCTTTTGACAAAATGCCCACTAGGAAATGCATGCTTGGAAAATAAAGCCACTTGTACCAAGTCTCTGGAGTAGGAGCTGTCAAATCAGGAGAGGACTCTGTCCTTGCCCCCACAGTCTGACACACACGCAGCCTTCTCCTTCCCACAATCATCCCCTTCCTGCTTCTCTTACTGCAGCAATCCCGGGGCTGGGCACACACAGACAGGAGACACAGCAGGCAACATGGTCCCTCTTTACTCACAGGATGAACAAGCCAAAAGCCTCATGGAGCACCACGGAAGGCAAAGCACTCAATTGCTGGCACAAGGTCGTTGTCATGTAGGGTGCAGGTGAAAATGCTGGGGACCAGCAGAGGAACAGAGGCCCTCGGGAGCTCTCCTGCACAGGGTCCACAGGGATTGGGTTCCAGGCCAGCCAGGAAAAAGAGGGCTGGGCAAATTTTAGGCTGAGGGCAGGAAGCCAGAATGTCAGGGCTCTGAAGAGCCTGCAGAACCCCCCTCCAATCTCAGCATCGTCTACTGGCACTGAGGAGACTGAGGCCCAAGGGGAAGTGCCCTTTCCCAGGGTCACACACAAGGCTGTGTGCTGACCAAGTGGTAGAGGTGGAAGCCCTGACTTTAAGACACAGCTGAAAGGGACTTGACAGTGAAAGGCAGGAGCAGCCCACTCTAGCAACAGATTCTCCTTACCTCCTGGGGGCTTGTGAGGGGCAGGACTTGAGGCTGGCATGCAGTGTTCTCATTGTCAGCTGTAAAAGACCACCAATTCCTCCCCGCTGGCTGCCCGCCAGCCTCTCCCACAGATACTCACCCCCATTCTGAGAACTCCTCACAATGGACCTGCTCAAAGAGCCCACCCCAAATCTCTGCTTCCTGTAAACTCGTGCTGTTATCATTGATACCATGTCTTCTACCTGGGGCACTGAGGTCCAGGGTGCACTGGCTCAGGGTCATACAGCAGTCCTCAGACAGACAGGGCTGGCTACATAGTTACTCATGCTGCAATTCCCTCCAATCAAACCCAGACTCCCTCCCCAGGCAACTACACTCACTGTGACCACTTGCTTTGGCAGAGGACTTCTTGCCTGGACAGAAGGGTTTGAGGGCTGTAGCCGTAGTCGTCCTTCTTAGGCGAATCTGTCTTCTCTCTATCAGTGCACCATGCACCCTTTTCTCAGAACCCAGAGCAGGCAGGGCTTCGCTGTGCTCCCTACAGTAGGGGTATGGAGGACTCCTCTTAGTATTATACAAAGGGGACCTGACTGCCTTCCCAACTCACACAGGATACCAAAAACGAGGCAGCACACCTGAGACACTCAAAGACTTGAGAGTGTGACGGATGGAATTCTCACATTGCTTGGGTCCTGTTGGCACAACCGTGGCCTCTGCCAGGGTGGATTGCAAGTCCTCTGAGGTCAGGTTCAATTCCCAGTGGGGCTCCAGTCTCATTCCCCATGTTACATTCCACGTTAGAGTGCCAGAAGTGGACATTCACTTGGTTGCTTTGATCCATGGTTCTGGGGTGAAAAGCAGAAATGTATCTGTACTCCCATGGACCCTGTATGCCCATGTATACCCTCCCCACGCCCCCATCACTGTATCCGCATGTGCAGCGGGAGCATGACCCTCTCCCCAGTCTAGACACCATACTCACGGGGAGGAGGGTTACTCGCCTGGTTTGGGTCTGGTGCCACAATTGGTACCTCTGCCTCGGCAGCTTGCACGTCTGAGGCCAGGTTCAATGACCAGTGGGGCTCTAGTCTCGTTACCCATGTTACATTATAAGTTGGAGGGCCAGAAGCGGACACCCACTTTGGGATTTGGTTCCATGGTTCTGGGGTGGAAAGCAGAAAACCCAGTAGAGCTCCATGGCCCCTGTATGCCCATGAGTATCCCCCATGCCGTGTATCCCCGAGTGCAGAATGAACCTGACCCTCTCCCCAGACTAGACACATATTCACGAGGAGGCGGGTTACTCACTTGGCCTGGGTCCTGGTGTCACTTCTGTGGCCTCTGCCACAGTGATTTGCAGGTCCTCTGAGACCAGGACCAATGACCATTGGGGTTCCAGTCTTGTTCTCCATGCTACATTCTGAATTGTGGGGCCAGAAGCAGACACCCAGTTTGTCTTTTTGTTCCATGCATCTGGGGTGGAGAGCTGAAACGCCACTGTACCGCCATGGCCACTGAATTGCCCTGTGTATTCCCCAGACCAGGGTATTTCCATTTGCAAAGCAAGCCTTACCCCCTCCCCTACCTAGACACCATACTCATGTGGGCAGCATGTTCCAAGTTACATGGTGGCAGCATGGGCCAACTGGTTGCCAGAGTTGAGGTAGTGAGGACGGCTCCCACCCGACAGTCTCAGAGGCAGTGGACAGACCTCTCTACCATGTTAGACTGGGCAGAGCCAAAAGGCAAAGCAACCTTAGTCCTAGCCAAACCACTTAGCATTTTAAGAAGCGGTCCTGGTCAGAAAAGAATTACAGATGCACAACAGGACAGTTTCAGACATAAACGACCTCAAATGAGACACAGCATATTTTAAAAATAACTTTATAAGTAATAATATACCTCTTTTTTGTCTGATTTATTTGGGATCTGGGTGGCAGACCCCCAAAAGAACAAAGAGCAAAGACTAAAAAATACAACAAACAACATTTGGGTGCCCAATGTGGGAGTAGAGTAAAAGAAAAGCTAACAATTTAATTTTGATAATGCTAAGGCAACAATGAAGGAGGAGTATCAATAACCACATGGACATATTTTTGGCATCCAAAAGAGGGAACGTGAGTAACATCCATCTGCTAAAGAGAGTTAGGGCGCAATCCTCGAGGATTTGTACCTGTGGGCTGCAAAGGCCCTACTGGGAGGCATGATCCGCAGGAGGAACAGCTGGAAACTAAATGCATGCAGGTGACTTCTGGAAATAATTTGTGGGAGGAGGATGCAGCTATGAAAGTGAGCACATAGCTCTCTGGCTTGGTCTGGTGGCAGAAGCGTGAGGGCAGACACGGCTTGATCCTCCCGTGTGTTTCCCTTGAAAATCCCTTCAGCGAGGTTTCGAGAAGAGCCGATATGTGGGATATAGATAGGAGCAGAACATTGCTCGATTAACATCTTGAGCTGAGTCATAGCCACACAAGCGGAACCTCTGTTGGTTTTAATGTAGCCCGGGGTAAGGATTTTTACCACATTATCAGCAAACTGATTTTCACTAAAAGTATTGAGAGCATCCTGATAGTCCCAGAGGACTGTTAGGGTGGTCAGAAGTTCACTGAGCTCAACTGATTCTATAATGAACTGAATGTATGCCTGTGGTTTGTTTCCTAGTAAATGTAAAATAAAGCCAAATTTTGTCTTGGATGAAAAAAAAAAAGAAAAGCTAACAATTTTTCAGTGCCCAACATTGGACAAATTTCCATGTAGGGCCTAAGAAAACAGGACCAACAAAGGAAAGAAAGAAAGAAAGAAAGAAAGAAAGAAAGAAAGAAAGAAAGAAAGAAAGAAAGAAAGAAAGAAAAGGGATGGCTCCTCTAAGAGGTACTGCCTTTTGGCCAGCAGCAGTAAACAAAAAAGAGAAGCAGCAAGCTAACTAAAAGCTGCTTGTGCCAATTTAGTTACCAGCATCCATACTTAGAATGGAATAATGCCGTTCTTGTTCACAAACCTCTGACCAGGCTGTGAGCTTTGCACTTGACTTTCCCGACCTGAGAAGTAGCCTGAGCAAGCCACCAATGCTACGCAGATGTTCTAGCCTCACAGCTTGGCAGTTTTTTGCTCATGTGGAAAAATAAAGTCCAAAGGGGATGCAGTGAACGAGATCCAGAAGGAAAAACCTGTAAACAGGTTCCAATGTGTTTTACAATGTGTGTAGGCATAAGAAAGAAAAGCAAATGGGTACAGACAGTCACAGAAAGAAATAAGTAGTTAAAATATAAAGTCTTTAGAGATAGTAAAATTAATATGAAAGACAAAGTCACATAAATTTGGGGATTCTGGATCCTGTATAGTACTGTCTTGATTTTGAATATTTGATTGTTGATAGGCAAGAAACTGGTGCTAGGAGACACGGGATTGTGAACAGGATTGCAGGGTTGAGACTACCTAGATACTATAGAGTTATATTAACCTAACAAGAAGTTAATAAATGTTAAATGGAAATCAAAAATGCTTTGGAGTTTTGTTCCCACAGGAGAAGAGAGGCTATGGATTCCTTCAGGAAAGATATGTATAAGATTTGATTAGGAAAACCTCCTGAAATGTGACAGGTGATATATATCAAGATAGGTTAAAGATGGTCTTCCTAGGACTTGGCCATTATCTCAGATTTTCTCAAGGACCCTTTAAAATGCCGTTGCTCACAGAGAGCAGGAAGAAATCTAGAAAAAATATGATGCCCACATTCCCAAGAAAGAGAAGGGGTGTGGGGGTTCATTTTGGATATTTGGTGGGTTGTGTATATTTGTTATAATTTAGGGGAATATAGTCATATTATAGGATGAAAAGACAATTAGTAACATCAGATATTTTTATTGGCCTGGATTTTTAATATAGTGACACAAATTTAATTTTGTTACACTGTGTATATATATACATATATATACATATATAGACATATATACTTATATACATACATATATACATATATATATCCTCTTGTTTGGGGTATTGTGATTATGTCACTCACTTCAAAATGGAATGCATTATTAAGAAATGAGGTTAGCTGTTAACGTATAACAATTAAACTTCAAGTCACATTAGGTAGGTTTTCAAGGTTAAATACGTATATTTTTAGCTAGCTAAATGGACTTCAATCACATCAAAGACCTGTAGAATATGGCTTTAAAATGTTTTGCTAACTTAGGGCTTTTCATGACAATCAGACACACCTGCTCCTGGCAGTACAAGATCTTTAGAGAAAATGATAGGCATCAAATAAACTCAACAGTACTTTGTTTTTATTGTGGCAAAGCTAGCCGCAATGCTTTTGCCTCAACTGCTTGACTGTGTGCTGTATAAAGCAGACATGTAGGACCCATCGGAAAGGGACTGCTGAACTCTGCTACATTAAGGTGGGACTGTCCTTCAGGGTTCATTCTCCACAGAAGAGTCCGCCAGACCTTGTTCAGGACACAGAGGGAATCGACTGATGAACTTTGCCTTACTATTTCCAGCTTCACTGCAAAGTCTGCCAGACACTCTAGACCTGTGGCTGAAGATGGATGCCCCAACATTGCAGAGGAACTTTGGATGCCTGTCCAGGCACATGTCTCTGTTGTCAGGTAATATTAATTCCTTCTGGAGTCTTTGATGGAGTTAAAAGAATAAACAATTAGAATTTCAGTTTGTTGTAGTTGCGACAGGAAATAAATTAGGTATAAAACTTTGGAGACACTAAGATGGGATGGATGGTGGAGGGTTTTCTCTGAATTTGCTAAATACAAATGGATTGAATATTGTAAATACACTTCTTACTTGAGAATTGTATCGGTTGTGTATAGTTGACTATGCCAAAGTTAAAAATCTTTCTTCTTTATGTAGACAAAAGGAGAAAGAAGTGTAGAACATTATATTATGATGTGTGAAATGTGTTTCAAGTGATATTTCATTTGTATTTTAATAAATAAGGGTTGCTTGGAGATCAGAGAGTAAAACAGCTGCCCTGGTCAGTCTTACAGAACAGGCAGTGGTTACACCCACTTTTAACAACAGTAGCCACACTAGTTTGCCATAGAAACCATAAAGTAGTGATGCACACCTTTAATCCCAGCCCTATAGAGGAATATAAGATGGGAGGAGACAGCTCTCAGACACTGTCTCCTTCTGAGGATTCCTGGAGGATCACAATTTCAGACTGAGGTAGAGAGGCTGGCTATTTTACATTTCTGACCTTGAGGTTGACCCTCTATATCTGTCTCTAGTTGTAATTTATTGTGCTGAATTCATTTATGCTGTGGAACATTTGTTCAGTGACACAAAGATGTGTTGCATTCTTTTATGTTGCATTTGCTTCATTCTGCAAAGCTGTGTTACTTTGCCTGTCTAAAACTCCTTATGGTCTAATAAAGAACTAAACAGCAAATACCAAGGCAGGAGACAGGATAGGCAAGGCTGTCAGGCAGAGAGAATAAAGAGGAGGAGACATTCGGGAGGAAGAAGAAGGAACAAGATAATAAGGAGAAGATGCTAGGGGCCAACCACCCAGCCACAAAGCCACACATGGAATAAGAAGGAAAGAAAAGATATACAGAAATAGAGAAAGGTAAAAAGCCAAGGGGCAAATGATAGATGGAATAATTTAAGAAAAGCTGACTAGCTGTGCAGTGGTGGTACATGCCATTAAATCCATCCATCAGAAGGCAGAAGCAGTCAGATCTCTGTGATTTCAAGTCCAGGCTGGTCTCTAAGATCTAGTTCCAAGACAAGCTCTAAAGTTATAGAGTAACGCTTTCTTGAAACCCCCCAAAATGAAAGAAAGAAAGGAAGGAGGTAAGGAAGGAAGGAAGGAAGGAAGGAAGGAAGGAAGGAAGGAAGGAAGGAAGGAAGGAAGCTCTTGTCTTTCCCCTCTGGCGGCTCTATGAGGTCTCCCTGACTCTGCCTTTCTCGCAGCAATCAGTTTATTTTTCTCTGCCTAGCTCTGCTCTACCCTATCACAGGCCAGGGCAGATTCTTTATTCATTAACCAATAGAGGCAACACATATACAGAAGCAGTTCCCACACCATCTGAGTGTGTTATTTATTTGGGATCTGGATGGTGGGTATCCAAAAGAAAAAAGAAAAAGGATTAAAAAATACATTTTGGCACACAATTTGGAGCTAGAATATAAGAAAAGGTAACAACCCTAAGCTATAAGCTACAATATATATGCCAGAAGACCCAGTGCAGACCTATGTTGGCCTGGTGTTTACGGCTTCAGTCTCTCTGTGTGCTCAGATGCAAGGGACTCAGTCGATTCAGAGGGCCTCATCTTTCAGATATACTCCATCCATTCCTTCTGACTCCTCTTCAGTGGGATTCTCTGAGCTCTGAGGGGAGGGACATGATGGAGACCTCCCGTTTAGACTCTCTCCCTCCATGTAATGTCTGGCTGTGGGTCTCTGCATCTGTTCCCACATGCTGCCTGAGGAAGCCTCTCTGATGAAAAGCCACTGGTCTATGAGTACAGCAGTATATCTTTACGAGTCATTTTACTCATACTTTTTATAGACCAGTAGTGTTAGGTTTTACCCTCAGAGGTTAATTAGGCTAGTGACCCTGGATCAAATTCATGTAGGTTTACATTTACAAAAGTCCTTTAAAACACTGGTAGATTTCAAAGAGTCCTTACAATTTAAGTATGCTTAGATGTTCAAGTAAGCTGTTCTGTACAATTAAGACAGGTCAGTTGGATATCTCAGGAAGTATGTTAGTGGTGGCACTTAATATAAAGGGATGCATATTTCATGTTCTACAAACCAACTTTTTGGTGTATGTAACATGAGGGCTTGTTTGTTGGGGTTCCTGTCCTGCCCAGTTCCTACAACCAGTAAGTCCCAAGAAAGTCACACAGAGAGTCTACATTAGATATAAACTGATTGGCCTATTAGCTCAGGCTTTGTATTAGCTTTTATAACTTATATTAACCCATTATTCTATCTATGTTAGCCTCATGGCTCAGTTCCTTTTACAGCAGGGCAGGTCACATCCTGCTTCTTTGGTGTCTGGACAGTACTGGGGAGGAATGAGCATTCTCCTCCCCAGAAAACTCTTCTCCTTGCACCAACTCCAGTTCCTGTCTGGTTGTCCCGCATATAAGTTCTGCCTGGCTACTGGCCAACCTGCATTCATTTAAAACTTCATTGACAGAATACAGACTTGTCCAACACCAGGTGTAGACATGAGGAAGACCTATGTGTTCACCATCTCTTTCTGAAATGCCCAAATCCAATTTGGCAAGATCCATATCTTCAAAGTTGCAACCAAAGCAGAATATTTTCTATTAAAGTCAATCCCACAAGAGCCTTTGTCAAGAACTAGACTATTCCCTTGACAAATCCCCCCTGGGCAGTCTCCTAATAAGTGTAGGCCTTTATGTCTTGAAACAAGCTTTCCTCATTTCTCTGGGTTTGGAAGCAATATCGTGCCAAATACCAAACATCTTTTTCCTTGAGAAAATGTAAATTGACTTAGAGATGGCTCCTCAAATTCAGTGGATCCCATCATCTCTGGAGGGGGGGGGCTCTGAAGCTTAAGGGTTTGATACACTAGCAGAAGGATATAAGTGTGAACCCTAGAGCCCATGGGCCAAAGCAGGGTATGGCGACACCTGCTTCTAACAGTAGAACTACTAGTCCATAATCCCCTTTTCCCAGTTTTACTTTTGTTGCTTTATGTTTGGGAGGCTAATTCATTTTTAGGAAACTTTCCTATAAGCTAGACAGTGAAGTTCCAGCTCTTCATATGCACGTATATACAAACAGTTCATGCAAATGTGTAGTGGTACCTCTGCAACTTCAAATATTCACACATGTAAAGTATTCTGAGGTAAACTGTATCAGCACTGAACATGTACAGATGTTTAGCACATATGACTTTCACAATCATCTAACTCTTTTTAATACTGTATGTACACTGTTACATTAATCCCAGTGGTAGAGAGGTGGATAAATGTCAGCCTATTCTGTGCAAGGGATTCAATCATCTGTTGATCTTGATGCTCACAGGGCATCTTGGAGCAAAACCTTTGAAATACCAAGGGAGAAACATAGAATCCATTGACATTCATAGTGGCTTCTTCTGAAGGAAGTGGTTTGGAGAGCTGCTAGGGACCTTGGAGTGTCCTTTTTCTTGGGGTGTGAGAATCAGTCTACTTTTGACCAATTTTCATAAAGGTAAGTTAAGCCTTTCTTTTTAATTTAAGATAATGTCAATTTTTGAAACTTTAAATAGTATTGAGTGTGGGAATGGGAGGTTTTGGATAGGAATGAACTAAAAAATACAAAATGGGACAGCTGTATAGAAGAGGTAATAAATGCCAGGAACAAAATGAAAACCCTGAGTAAACATAATAAGAGGACTGTTGGGGGGGGGAAGAGATTCTCTTTGGCATGATTCAGAAGCTCTGGGTGGAGACATGAAAGAGGGTATAGCTTATCAGTTATGCTGGACAACAAGCAAGAACCAGCACTGAGAGGTGTTTGTGTGATTACAAAGTCTACTGGTGAACTTCAGGCAGTGTGCAGCTTTTGAGAATGAGACTTGGCCACCAGCCTTTGGTTATTAGGCTGAAATTAGGCTTGGATTGGTCCTTGTGTCCCTGTGACAAAAGCAAATGTATATAAAAAGAGACTGAAGTGGAGAGGTTACAGGGAGGTCATGGGTAGCCGGCAGATATGTAGGGGTAAGAAGGAAACACATCTACTGAAGTAGAATTTGTTCAAAATGCCATAATGATACCTAATATCTTGTATGGTAACATTAATTCTAAAACATGTGCTACAAATCTTATGAGATTCAAAAACGAAAGGGAGAGAGTGTGAGAGAGAGAAGGTGGGTGTGGGAGGGGGCAAGCCTGAGGAGGGAGTTTGACTTACATACATGAGAAAATGAGTTCATTCCCCAGACCCCATGTTAAAAACAACGCATGAAAATGTGCACTAGTAATCCCAGAGCTGGGAGACAGAGAGGTGAATCCCTGGTATTCCCAGACTGGTCGACTTGGACGGTTCATGGCCAGTGAGGGATCCATGTCACAGAGACTCAGTCTGCCACTGAATGTAGTCTGAGGAATGACACCCTGTTGTGTCTTTTGTCCTTCATAAGTGTACACACACACAAACACACACACAGCAAAGAAATGAGAGAGAGACAGACAGAGTGGAAGAGAGAGAGAGAGAGAGAGAGAGAGAGAGAGAGAGAGAGAGAGAGAGAGAGAGAGAGTTGTACCTGAACCCAGAATATATCCACCTGACCAGGCCTGAAAATCCCTGATAAAAAATCAGTACAAAACCTCTTTTTCCTGTTTGCTTCAAATCCTTAGCACTACATTAATTTTACAAAGAATATATGACAAAATTAATTCTAAATAGGCCAAATATTCATCATGTTATAGAACTGATGTGTGGCACATTCCTGGTGTCTGGTTCCAAAACAGCCTCACTAGTCAGCCATGCAGGCCAGGCAGTGGTGGCACACACCCTTAATCTGAGAAACTGTACTAGGTAGCCGTAGATGCCAGGTGGTGGTGGCACACACCTTTAATCCTGGCATTAGAGAAGAATATAAGTTGGAATGAGACAAGAACTTGCCCCCTTTTAGGGTGAAGATTTCCTAGTGGTAAGAGTTCTCTAATGACTTGTCTGCTTTGCTTTTCTGATTTTCAGGTTGATTCCCAGTATTTGCCTCAGGGTTTTAATTATTCATGTTAAATTTGGCACCCGGTGTTTGGGATACAAATTCATGAAAAAGCCATTTGCCTTTGGATTTTTAGTCACCGCTCAAGCTGGAGCTGCACATGGGGCTCCCACGAGAATTACACCTTGTGCTCCAGCCCCACTCAGCCAGGCTTTTTCCCCCCAAGCCTCTGAGCATGTTTGGGATTTTCCTGTTATAACTTCAGGAAGAGGTTTCAGCCTCCATCCAAACTCCAGAAGCCCCTAGGGTCCAAACACCACAGGACTCACTCACTCTAGACTAGCTGGTCCTGCCTTCAGGCAGCTCCCAAGTGTGCTTCCCAAACATCCCCTATGCATTTTTCAGATTGCTCTCTCTCTCTCCCTCCCTCCCTCTCTCTTCCTACCCCTCCCTCTCCCTCCCCATCCCTACTTCCCTCACTCTCCATCTCCCTCTGCCTCCACCCTCTCTCTCTCTCTCCCTCCCTGCCTCCCTCTCCTTCTCCCCCTTCCCCTCCGTCTCCCTCTCCCTCTCTCTCCTTCCACCATGGGTTTGGGCTCTCCCTGAAGCCCCTTATTGGGCTGCTGCCAAACTGTAGAAGGAAGTGGCTGGCTGTGTCCCACCACCCGGCTAGCTTTACCCAAAATAATTACACAGGAACTGTATTCTTTTAAAACACTGCTTGGCCCATAGTTTTACCCTCTTATTGGCTAATTCTCACATCTTCCTTTAACCCATATTTAGTAATCTGTGTAGCACCACGAGGTGTGGCTTACCAGGAGAGATCTTAGCCTGCATCCATCTCGGAGAGGAGAAGCATGGAGACTCACTATGGCGACTGCCTGAAGTGTCTCCCCAACACTGCTTCCTTGTTCCCACAATTCTGTTCTGTCTACTCCGCCTACCTAATTTTCTGTCTCTTAAAGGGCCAAGGCAGTTTTCTTTATTAATTAACCAATGAAAGCAACACAGACAGATAACTCTCCTCCATCATTTCCCTTTTTTCTGTTTAAACAAAAAAGAAAGGCTTCAACTTTAACATAGCAAAATTACATATAACAAAACAGTTATTAAGCACGTATTACAGTTACAATATTTAAATCTATTTTATCTTTTATCATAACTAAGGAAAGCTATAACTATCTATTTATTCTTCAACTCCATCAAAGACTCCAGAAGGATATAATATTACCTAAGTAAACAAGTCATATACAACTTTCAAACTCTAGAAATGGCAGAGACAACTCGCTGCCTGGACAGTCACCCAAAGTTCCTCTGTACCGTTGGGGCATCCATCTTCAGCCTACAGGTCCATAAGTATCCAGCAGACATTTCTATGAAGCAGGAAATTCCAAAGACAGTTCAGTCACTTTCTGTTGTGTCTTGCAGAACGTCTCACAGACTCTTTAATGAATCAGGAACCCCAAAAGGCCATCTCACCTTTAGGCAAGTTCAGCAGTCCTCTTTCTGTGAGTTCCTTGTGTCCAGTTTATGCAACAGTCCAGGCAAGAGCAGTTTCTTGCCCAAATGGCTAACAAACTCCATAAGTAGCCTCTTCGATGCCTACCTTCCTCTCGAAGTAGATTGGTGCTGCCAGGAGCAGACGTGTCTCATTGTCATGAAAAACCCTAAGTTATTAAAACATTAAATGCCATATTCTGCAGTCTTTGAAAGATATGAAGAATGTCTATCTAACTGAAATATATCTCTACATATCTAGAAAATCTAATAACATGACTACAAGTATAACTATTATCAATGATTATCCATTAACAACCTATATTTCCTAATTAAACATTACATTTTTAAATTAACTACACAATTACAATAGCTTAATAAAGATCAGAAATACATATATATATATATAACAAAATTGACCTTAAAATCCATACCAATGCAAATTATTTATCTCTATATCATATCCCCCTTTAAATGTAAAAGAACATTTATAAACAATATTTGGGAATGTGGGCGCAGTTATTTCTCTCCAAACTGCTTCCTGCTGAGTGGGGGCATTGTTATTTAGGTCTTTCATGGTATAACCTGTCTGCTAGGTTCATCCCAGTTGGCAGTTGAGCGAAGTAATTTTTTGAGGGTGTTCACAGCAACCTTTCAGGAGGGCGTGGTCTATCATACCATATTGGGATAGAAGCAATCCACAGAGTCTCGTCCTCTGTGAAAACAAAAGAAGAAACTCTTTTCCAAAGCATCATGTTCTTAGATCCAAATCCTGAAGTCATACCGTTAAGATGTCCATTCTGGTCTAGACTGGCAGCCCATATAATGAAATGTCTCTCTGTATTTAGCTCCTTTACAGTCAAAAATTTCAAAGAAAACACAATAAAATACATAATCCAGACTCTCTGTGAATTTTCCATTTTTACGTGGCTTATTTTTACTCTATCACTTTACTTCTTTTAATCTATAACTCTCTCCTTTATTTAAAGCCCTCTCAGGTTTTTAAGTGGATTTAGTCACCACGTTGGGCATCAATCTGTTGGATGGAGCGGCAGGCTGTATCCCGCCACCCAGCCGCCGGCTAGCTTTACACCTGAAATAATTACATGGAAACTGTATTCATTTAAATACTGCCTGGTCCATAGTTTCAGCCTCTTATTGGCTAATTCTCATATCTTGCTTTAACCCATATTTAGTAATTTATATAGCACCACGAGGGGTGCCTTACCAGGAGAGATCTTAACCTGCGTCCATCTTGGAGAGAAGCATGGCAGCTGCATATAGCGACTGCCTGAAGTGTCTCCCCAACTCTGCTTCTTGTTCCCACAATTCTGTTCTGTCTACTCCACCTACCTAATTTTCTGTCTCTTAAAGGGCCAAGGCAGTTTTCTTTATTAATTAACCAATGAAAGAAACACAGACAGATAACTCTCCTCCATCACCAAACGAGCTAGTTGCCTTGAAACCCACTCAGGCTTTTACTGTTCTAGGCAGCAGCAATAAGCCTCACATCTTCACCAAAATTGTCGGTAGATTTGGTAAGACAATTGGGAAAGTTTAAAGGAGGAATTGGCTAAAAGAGAGAGTATTTTCCCACATCAAAATATGGGAAACACCATTGCAATGGAAGGATTTGTGTCTCTGTTTCATAATGAGCTAGACAGTTTGAAACTGGAACAATTAAATAAGAGGATATCTAATTTAGATGGGATGTATGTATGTCGGTTGTAAACATTATTCGCTTTATCATTTTTGTCTTATCACTAAAATTTTGGCTCATCTCAGTGCCGTAATACAGGCCTTAGTAAAACCTAATAAAAATATCACAAGATATTGAAAACCATGCAGAGGAATTTAATGGAGAACAGATTTCAATGTTGCATTATAAGAACAGAGAGGAACAGGATAAGATTTTCCATCAACCAACCTTAATATATCCAATAATCTTACAAGAGTTGTCAAATGGCAAAGGCTCTGTTACATCTAATTGTACTCCTGTGCCAATGTTAGATTAAAGGAGATTGAGGGAAGCAATCGTCTCATATGGCATGCATTTGCCTTCTGTGAAGCAAATGTTAATCTCATGGTCAGTTTGTAATATTATTATCCCTAAAGACTGGAGAGAATTGATTGGATAAAGCTGTTTTAGCACCTGGTCCACTATTGCATTGGAGTACTGGTTTAGAGAAGAGGCTAAGACTATTGAATAATGTAGTGGTGCTAGAGGTAGGGATCAAATTCCTGGGGAGGTAGATTGTACTAACAGAGAAAGCTGTATATGATGACCACACCCTGGATTTATGCCACACAGCAGTTTTGAATGCCTGGGACAGAAGTGAAGAAGTAGAAAAAACAATTGGGTCAGTTACTAAAGACATACAGGACCCAAAGGAAGCCTTTACACATGGTTTACAATGTTTGACTTCAGCAGTAAATAGAATAATACCAAATTTGGAAGTAGACAACTAATAAATCAAACTCTGGCTCTTGAAGGTGCCAATTCTCTATGAAAAGGGATAATTACTCCATTAAAGGCAAGGTCAGCCCATTTGGAGGAATGGATTTGAGGCACAATTAATGTAGAATCTCATGAACATGATGATGCATATTTGATGCTAGGAGAGTTAATTTCCAGAGTTTTGAAGAAATATCCAAACATCAAGGGTGATCATTATGGCAAACAAGGTCAGCTTAAAAGGGATTGTGGACAGGACATTCCTAAAAAAATTTTTTTTTAAGAATAATCCATTCAGAACGTCCCTCCCTTCTGGGTTATGCGGAAAGTTTTGTGAATGCAGACATTGGACTAGTGACTGTATATCATTGAAAAATATTCAAGGTAACCTTTTGCTATGGGGAAAATCTGTGAAAGGCCTCTCACAGGACCCTACTCCAAATCCAGTTTAGCCATTTCCTGCCATTATGGAAGAAAATCTTTCCCAGAGTAAATAAAGAACCTACTGCCTACTGTGAGAAACCACAGTGCCCTAGAGAGTAGAACAGCTACAGAAGAGAAAAAAGTTCAAGAGAAACCATAAAAGAAGTATTTTGGGAAATTTTTATGAATGAATGAATGAAGACCTAAAATAAAATACAAGCATATTACACTGTCATTGAACTTCTGGTAGACTCTGGTGCACATGTAAAAATGATTTTATCAGAATTTCGGCATGCAAATTGGCCTCTTCAGGATGTAAATATTCAGTTTTTAGGGATCAAAACTTCATCTCAAGTAAGGCAGAGCACAAGATGTGTTGACTCTCTAGAGTCAGAAGAATAGAGAGGAATAGTGAAACCAAATGTTTATAACATAGAAATGAATTTGTGGGGACATAATTTGTTACCACATTCACATACTCAGATTAACATTAGTCCAGTCTTAGAAACGAATCATAAATTAACATTTGTTTTTGAAAATATATTGCAAGATATCATTAAGAACAGTCACTGACCATTCAGGTAATAAATGAACAGGGTAAAACAATTGCTGCTCTTCTGAAAGCACCAACCGCCCTACATTTAAAATGGTAGACAGACAAATCTGTATGGGTTAAGCAATGGTCTTTAGCAATAGAGAAACTGCAGGCTTTAGGACAGTTGTTACAGGGAAAACTAAATTCATACAGTTCAGGCAGGGGTGACACACACCTTTAATCCCAGCAGCCACACTTGCTAGTCACAGAAGCCAGCGGTGGTGAGGCTTGGCTGTAATCTCAGCACTGAAGAGGAATAGAAGTCGGGATGAGAAAGGAAATCGCTCTCCTTCAGTCTGAAGATTTCATAGAGGTAAGACACTCTCTAGAGGTTTGTGTGCTTTGCTTTTCTGATCCTCAGTTTGAACCCCAATATCTGCTTCTGTGTTTTTATTATTTGTGTTATATATGATGAATATTTATAACAAAAAGGAGAAAGTTGAGCCAGGTAAATTGAAAAATGTAAAATTTGAAAGAAATGGAGAAGCAGGAAATGGAATAGAGCTAAATGCTGTCTTCAAAGAGATACACAGAATAAGAAACAGATTAAAGGAATGGTAACCTCAGGGCAAGATTCCCCACAGACAAGTTTCCAACTTGGGAAATGCAATTAAAGAATATCTTAGAGCCCAATGTGTTGATGCAAGACATTAACCCCAGAACTCCAAAGGCAGAAGCTGGCAGATCTCCGATTCTAGGTCACCCTGGTCTACAGAAGAAGTGCCAGGACAGCCAAGCTTAGGCACTGAATGAACTCATCAGAAACAGAAAGTTGGTGAAGATGAAATTAATTGAAGGGTATATATTTCAGTCCCAACAAGCAGTAGAAATGGGAAGTTTCAACCACTTAGTTCTGTGATGTAGGTGTGATGATTTCATTGGTTAATTAATAAAGAAACTGCTTGGCTCATTTAATAGGCCCGCCCTTAGGTGGGTGGTGTAGACAGAACAGGAAAAAGGAAGTGAGGTAGATGGCTCAGACAATTGCCCCGCCTCTCCTCTGTGAGACAGATGCCATGAAGCCAGCCACCAGGTCAGACGTGATGAAGCTCCAGCCCAAGAAGGACGTACGCTAGAATCTTCCCAGTAAGGCACCATTTCGTGGTGCAACACAGGTTATTAGATATGGCTTAATCAAGATGTAAGAGGCTGGAAACAATGGGCCAGGCAGTGTTTAATTGAATACAATTTGTGTGTTGTTATTTCACATGTAAAGCTAGTTGTGTGGGATCCGGGCGGGATGAAAAGCAGGCCTGCCCTCTGCTCTCACTACAGATCTGTCTTCAGGGAGATAAAATAGGGGCTATAGAATGTTTCTCCAGGACTGAGGAAAGCCGCTGATGCAAGCACATATCAGAAGTGTCCCTGAACCTGCAGGCCCAGAGAAGCCATTGTGTGAAGCTGGGAAGGCAAGGCCTGGATTGCTATGGAGACTCCGAGATGTTGGGGTGTCAGAGCCTGGAATACCTGTCAAGGAAAGTTGCTAACAGGAAGTGGTAGTCACACAAGAGAGAGAAGTGTATTGCAGTCAACAAAGCAGGAAACAGTGGAAATCTGAAGAGCACTGTGACATCAGACATGAAGATGCAGAGTTTGGAGTATTTTCAGCTGTTTTTCAGTCTTATTTTTCTCCATTATCTCCTCACTATGCTCCCTTCCCCTAGATTTTGGGAGGATAATGCCACTGTATGTTGGAAGCATGTGATATGGTTTTTGATTTTTATTTTATAGGGGCATTATACTTGTTAGATTGAGTCTCTGAAGAGACTTTGGACTTTTAAACATTGTTGAAACAGTCACAGACTATGGGGCCTTTTGAATTTGCACTGAACGCATTTTTTCATAATGATATGGCCCAAGATTTTGGGGACCAGGGTGTGGAATGTGGTGGTTTGAAAGAAAATGACCCCCAAAGGTAACACCTCTATTAGGTGTGGGCTTTGTTGGGGTAGGTTTGGCCTTGTTGGAGGAAGTGCATCACTGTGGAGGTGGGCATTCAAGTCTCAGATAGACTCAAACCACACCCAGTGTATCAGACCAGTTTTTATAGCCTGCACAAGATATAGAACTCTCAACTACCTCTCAAGCACCAGGTCCCCCTGCATGTCACTTTGTTCCACCATGATGATAATGAACTGAACCTCTGGACTGTTGCGAACCACCACAATTAAATGTTTTCCTTCATAGGAGTTTCAGTGGTTGTGGTGACCCTTCTCAGTAATGGAAACCCTAACTAAGACAGAGGCTCACAGCCAAACATTAGGTGGAACTCAGGGAATGCCTCCTCAGAAAAGGGGTGGAAGGATTATAGGAGCCAGAGAAGATTGTAGGAGCCACAGGAATACAACTGACAGAATCAACTCACGAGGATTTAAAGGGGTTCACAGAGACTGACTTGACAATCTGGGAGCCTGTATGAGTCTGACTTAGGTCCTCTGCATAAATGTTGTGGCTGGGTAGTGTGGTGTTCTTGTGGGACTCTTAACAGCGGGGATGGCGCACTCTCTGACTCTTTGACCTGCTCCTTGGACCCCTTTCCTCCTCCTGGGCTGTCTCCTGGAGTTTTGATAGGACGGTATGTCTGTAGACTTACTGTAACTTGATACGCCATATTTGGTTGATATCTCTGGGAGACCTGCTTGTTTCTGAAAGGGAACAGTGGAAAAGTGGATCTGGAGGAGAGGAGTGGTCGGGCAATGACTAGGAGGAGAGAAGGGAGGGAATACTGCAGTCAGGGTCATATATAAGAGAATATTAAATAAATGAATAAATAAACAAACAAATATATAAAGAAAAAGTTCAGTGGAGGCCAGAAGCATTCTCAAATCTTACCAGGATGAGAGTTGACTTGCTTTATTTACACAAGATGTTTTGAGCAAAAGGCATTCCTGTGTTAATGGATTCCACTCAAAAAGCCACTTAACATGTGCAGAAAGGGTCTCAAGAAGCAGCAATGGACAAGAGTCACCCTCTTCAAATGTGGAAATGCTGTTGCCAGAGATCCTTTCCCTATGCATAGACTTTCAATTTTACTAACAGAGAATTCTGCAGATATGAGATATTTCTGTCCATGATCGAGAAAAGCTCTTGAAGTCGAGTCTACACTGCATTTACATCTCATACCTTAAATATTGTTTTCTTTTCTTTTATTTCTTGGTAATCATGTCAAGGACCACAAAGCAGGTTCTACATGTCAGCAGGAATAAATCTTGTTGTACATATCCTTCAATTCAAAGCAAATTTAGACATACAGATTTTAGTGTAAGATATGTGTAAAAGTTAGCTATTTACAAGGGTTTCCTTGAACATGGAATTTTTTGTTTTGACTCCATTTATGCACAAAATACATTTTTCCTGTTAAAAACGACAAAGAATTGAATGGCTCGGTTATATTGAGAGGAAAGATATGAATGCCAAACCACAGTGACAAATTACTACTCAATCGTGGTCTAAAGGTGTATTATTTCACTTCAAACCTGAAATGCTTTCAAGCTGGGTGCTGTGGATCAGGGACTTCTAAAACCATAATCAGCATGAAAGTTGAAAGCACAGCAATATATGCAGCTTAATTCCTAAAATGTGATTCTTGACATGACATGATTAGTGTCCCAGGGGACTAGATCCTGGGAGCAAAGGGAGGATGGGATTGGAATGTTTGCAACAAGCTTGACATATGGTGGTATGGGGTTCCCCTCTGTATGCTATGAAAATGTCTTATTACCATTGGTTATTAAAGAAGCTGTACCAGCCAATGGCTTGTAGGGTCAAGACAGGTGGCAAGTCCTCACAGAGATATACAGAGAAAGTAGGCTGAGTAAAAGAGATGCCATGTAGCTGCCAAAGCAGAAGGATGCCAGCCAGACACCGGCCAGAGCCTTACCAATAGGCCAAAGCTTTGTGATGATTCACAGATAATAGAAATCGATTAATTTGAGATGTAAAGCTAGAAATATGCCTAAGCTATTGGTCAAACAATATTGTCATTAATATAGTTTCTGTGTGATTATTTGGATCTGGGTAGAGAGGAAAGGAAAGAGAAGTCTGTCTCTACAGTATGGCATGAAGAGCTTTGACACTGCATTACTCGTAAACTATGCACTATGAGGTGGAACAATGTGCTTTTGGCCCAAATCCCAATTCACTCCCTTAGATGGTAAAGACTGATGTGCCATGGTACAGGTAATAGTCCTCTTCAGAGGTTGTACTACACAGGCTCATGCTAGTAAGTCAATAATGGGGCAACACCTTTGACAAAGCCTTCTATACAATGCCTGGTGAACTTGGTGCCTTAATAAAACAAGTAGTAAACTCTCAGCTACCTTAGCAAAGAAGGCAGTGATCCCAAATATCTGGTGTATGTTTTTTTAAAGAATCAGTCTATACTTCTCAGTGCTTTACAACAATGAATCTTTATTCATGTTCACACATAGGTTACTCAACCAAGCTGAAGAACATTGACATATCCAAAGACATGTCTACATTAGAATTATTCACATATGCAAACAATGAAGACACAAAAGGGGCTGCCAAGTTAAGGAGTCTGAATCTTGTGAACAGAGAGTTGACAATGCCTAGCACAGTGAAGATTTTATGAGACACTGGAAGATTCAGGTGCTTCAAATAAAACAAACAACTAAAAAACAAAAAGATGCAAGGTCCAGAGTCTATCAACACAAACACATCATTTTATTACCTCAGTATAATATTATATAGCCCACAAAATGCCTAATGGCATAAGAAAAAGAAATAATGACTTTGGACAGGAACTATGTTGCAAATTTAGTCAACAACAGGTTGTCCATGGAAGCCCAGCTTTGTATATCATTTAGGGCCAGAGTGGGGTGCTGTCAAGATGTTCAGGTGTCATTGGGTGAGGTATAGTGTGTAGACTGAGGTGGTGACATCCGGAGGCAGGACAGCTGTAGTATTCACTCCCCATCAGGACCTGCAGAAAGATATGCAAAGGCAAATTCATATCACAAATATGCCACTGCCTGGCTCTCCTGTCATCACGGTGTATACCAAACAAACAGTCTTTGATTTTCACTGGGACCAATGAACAGAACTGTTCCTACCTGAATTCCTTCTCTCCAGTACTACTGCCACCATCACTCCCAGCTGTAGGTCCATTCTGGTCCAGGCCAAGATCTCTGAATAAGATCCTTGCTCTAACAAGAAGCCTGCATCTTTCACCCCTGGCCCCAGAGTTTCTGGCACAGCTTACATGGCAAACCCAGGTAGAACTCTTTGAGAAGCAAGCTCTCCAGCTTCATTGCACATCCCCTGTTCTATGACATCCACCCAGAGCTGCTTCCCACTTACATAGCGCTCTTCATTGAGCAACTTTACTCAGAAGCCTTGTTTCCTGCCTCGCTGACTGTGAAATTCTCCTCTGAACTCACAAATTCCTTCCTTGATGGACTTGAGATGTGCTGGCTAAAGTCAGCTTCAGAAGGCATCCTCGTTCCATGTCTACATGGAACGTCCTGAGTCCACAGAACCATCTCCCTCTATTCCAGGCCCTTATCACCTGTGCATAACTTCCCAGGCCTTCTCAGGCTGGAGCAGACTGGGACACCAGTGTGGGCTGGGAATCAATGCACCAGGTCCTATTCCTTCCACTTTGTTTGCAGCTTGCCCTTGAGAAAGAATTCCACGCCTTGAAGGCCTCCTCCTTTTCTTGAATTCAGGATACTGGCCCTCTGCTCTTGAGCAAAACACTTGAAAGCGAAGATGTACTGAGCAGACCTTGGGTACCAGTTCTTAATCAGACTGAAGAGCTCAAGGCTCTGGCCTCCAAGTTGATGAGTTAACCCACTCTAGCTACCAGCATTTTGTCAGGAGATCTCCATTTTCTGCACCCTGTCCACTCCCTGTTCCTCGTTCAAGGAGCCAGCTACCTGGTAGGCTGGAAGTCTCCTGCCAGGGCTGAGGGGAGTTAAGAATCAGGAGTGCCTCTGCAGCATCCAGTACTTTCTGCCTATCCCCGTCAGCAGAGAGTGCACCATGGTTGGAAACATCTAGAAGTTGGGTGTTGACTTCAAGACCCTGGCTGGCGACAACATTGGTCTGGGTGGATATAACATCATTGGTCTGTTCAGCATTGTCAGGGTCCTGGACACAGATGCAATGCAAGAGATACGAGAGAGTGAATTATGACAAGACACCTCCGTGAGCACAGTGGGCCCTGCAGCCTCCATTTCTTTCCACCAAACACCCATCTCTGTGAGCTTCCCCTCCTCTCACCCACAAAGCCCATTCCTTCCAAGGACCTCGACCCCACTCATTTACCATGACGTGTGATGGCACTACAAGCGGGATAGTGCAGTTGCAGGGTTCCAAGATCATGTTAGAGGTCCTGAGAACACGCAGAGGAGAAGCCAGGAGGTTAAACACTCTGGATGACAACTACCATGAACACATACGGAGGGCTCTGCGAGAACAGACTGGGGGATTGTGAATGATTGTAGACACTAGGACAAATGACACTAGTCCACTGGGCCTCGGATGGACCCTCCCCTACTTGACCTGTTTTCCCTCCAACCTCCTTCCATAGATCTTCCTCGAGACACTAGTTTTTGTGAACCCTCTCCTTCCCGAGTACAGTGAAGATGACCAAAAGCTGTTCTGCTCTGCACAGCACCAGGAAAGATGTGAGTATGGTCCTCTGCAGAGACTAGGTCTTTCCTCCACTTTGCCCACTCCCCACTGGTCATGAAGGATAAGCCAAGCTCATCTGGCAGACACATTCTCTATGGGCCAGGAACATTTCCCTGGGCCTCTCTGGCCCTTCCAACTATACCTCCAGATTTCAGCACAACTTTCTCCAGTGTCCATTCATTTTAGTGTAGATGGATAGTATCGGCATTTTGTAGCCACTGCCTGCTATTTGCAATATGTTTGTCCTCTTTAATGCTCCTCTGTAGAATATTTTCCAAGCATGCCCCCAGGGAGTGAGTGACTTAGAAGGATGCTTTCCCTAGCATGTTGTTCAGGAATTACTAAATCTGGTATGATCCTGTCTTGAGAGTTAGGCTGAAATGCATCTCTCATTTCCCTAGATCTTTTGGTCCCTACTTCCTTCCTTCCTTCTTTCCCTCCTTGGTTCCTTCCTTCCTTTTTTCCCCTTCCTTTCTTCCTTCCTTCCCTTCTTTTGTTCTCTTCCTACCTCCCTCCCTCACTTCCCTCTATCCCTCCTTCCCTCCCTTCCTTCTTCCTTTCTTTCCTCTCCTCTTGCTCCATGTTTTCCTTCTTCTCCTGTTCCTCCTTCTTGCTGCTCCTACCCCTGCAGCAAGCTCGAGTTTGGAGACAGTACCATTAGCCACAGTGACCTCCATGGTCTCTGTTGTACTCACACGCAAGGTATAGACACCAGCTGGCAGGGATTCCATGAAAAAGTAATTGTCATTTGAGGATTCAAATTCACTGGAACATAGTTCAGAGGTACAATTACTGTGGGCCAGTGTAGCAGCAAAGGCACCTGGGAGATGTCCTGCAAAGAAAGACACCCATGTTGAAGATCAGGTCTGATCACCAAGACTCAAGGGATAGAAATGTAGTAAAATGGTGACAGCCATGGACAATGGCAGAGCTCTCAAAACCTTGGTGATGACCATGGAGAACAGCAGGGCTCTCAAGACCTTGGCTACCAGCCATACACATTCACCTTTTTGATTATTCCTATACTGGAGGACACTGAGACCTAAAGAGAAGTTATTTTCCCAAGGTTGCAATGCACCGAGGACAGGTGCTGGAATCTCAGAGTTTAGGACATGCTCAAAATTGTCTGGACAGGACTTCTGGCATGGAGCCTCTCCCTGTAGCAAATTACTTTCCTTACCTGCTGTATAATTGTGTGAGGCAAGGCTTCAGGCTGCTGAACAATACCCTGCTGTGCATCTGGAAAAAAACATGCAGAGCTTGACTGAGCCTCCCTTCCCACCATGTTCTCTTGAAAGTACCTAACTCCACCCCTCCCCAATCTGAGGACTTGGGTCACCACCAGTCATTTTAATATCCCACCCAAAATGTCTGTCCTTTCTGTAAAAACGTGATACTTGGCACAGATAGTATATCTGAACATGCTAAGGTCTGGGGAAGGAGGGTTTGTACAAGGTTGAGTGGCAGTTCTGTGGCATGGCTGGTGACAAAAGCATTTAGGATTTCTGCTGCCACCTGAGACCCCCTCCATGGCCAGAGACACTCACCCATGGTTCCTGGTCTGGCGAGACGCTGCTTAACATTCACGTGAGAGTTGCGCTTAGTAGCCATAGTCTTCCTCAGGCCTCAAGAGAGATTCCACTTTCTCTATGTATTCTATGTTCTTCACAGAACTCACGGCAGACAAGGCTCCACTAGAGTCCCTGAAGTAGGGGATTGAAAGAGTCAAGTTAGTCACACATACAGGAGGAGGCCTGACCTCTCCCCTAGAGGTAGTACACTCCTGAGGCTATGTACTTGCACATCTGGAAGAGGCAGAAACCTGTTACACCCCCAGTTTCTTCTGATCCTATGGCAAGGCACGGTCAGAGCAAACTACAGGTCCTCTGGGACCAAGTTTTACCCCCTCTTTGGTGATCTGGTCGAGCGTAAAGTTACTCACGAGTGCAATAGAAACAGAACATTAGTCAAGTTCCATGTTCCGTGGCTCTAGAATTAGGGCAGGTCAACAAAATGGCTGCCAGAATTCCTAATGACCAGTGTACTTACACTACCACCAGATAACTCTGTTTCTAGTTCCTAGACTCTTCCTGTCCTCCATCCTGCTCATGATTGAGACCATTTTTCCCTCCCTTCTTTTTACCATGGTTTTTGTCTTATCCTTCATTTTACCTGGTCACAAAGACTCTCCATCATACAAGTCTCTCTCACACTTCACTTTCTCCTAACAACCTGTTTGCTCAAGCCCCATGGAAGCCTAATCATGACTTTCCCTGCTCATCACCACTCACGGCCGCTAACACAGTCACACACACACACACACACACACACACACACACGCACACACACACAAATACACACATCCACACACAGAGAGACACATATACATGCACAAACATACAGACACACACACAGACAGATAGTCATACACATATACACATGCATGTACTCATACACATGCACACATACACAGACACATACACAGACACACATATGCACACAAACCGACACACATACACGCATATACACACATGTACACAAACATGCACACACACATGCAAACACACAGATGCACTCACACAGAGACACACTGCCACACACAGTAACACACACACATACTCACTTTGACGCACAGGAAGGTGCTCTTACATCTTTATCAGCAATCACAACTCTGTTCTGTTGCTTTGTCCTGTGCCCTGCCAAAGACAACTGGCATCCCTGATTTAATTGTCTCCCTAAAGTCCTGATTTTCACTTGACTTCTGACCACCAGCATGGAGTGAATGGACATAGTCATTAGCTCAAGGGATACCATATATTCCCTTCTTCCTGGATCATGGTTCATCCTCAAGCACCACATTAATCTTAATAATTCCTTTGATCCCCTTGAAAGTGACTGAACACTTGCTCCTCATGAAATCTTGTTCTTCCCAAGCCAACTTGGCTGACTCCTGCCTGAAAGCCCACTACACAGGAAGCTGAGACAGGAGAATGGTGAGTTTGATGACAACTCATAAGACCAGGAGAACTTGTCTCTAATAATAATCAAAGTATGGACAATAATAATGATAGCAATAATAAATATCATCATCCTCTAGAATCTTGGAAATCTTACATTTAAAATCCTCCATCCTCCTTTTCCCCTACATTCTTCTGCAACTGAAACAAATCTTTTTTAATTTCTTTATCGCAGGGCCAAATGTTATACCATGTTCAATCCAGGAGCTAGTTCCTCAGCAGGCTGTTTATCTCAGGATGGCATGCTCCCTCTGCAGTCCAGAAAACCCATGCCTTCTGCCATAGCCTCTGGCCAACCTTCTAAATGCTTCTCCACATTTCACCAGTGGCACATGAGCACACATTTCTTCTCCTCCTGGGCAATCCCTCCCTGTGTTTGTCTGCTATCCTGCAGCAGTTTAAAGAGCACAGGTTCCCCTCAGGAAACCCAGCTATCTGTTTCTGCCCCACCTGCATCAAAAGGAGCAGGAGCCTCCTTCAGTCTTCTGAAGCTGGGAACCCTTGCAACCGATGCTCCATGAGTGGGCAGGGTAGGTTATGTCACCTCTTCAGCCTCTCCCCTTTAGTTGTATAAGGAGACAAAGAGCTAAAGAACCTGGGTTCTCAGAGATGGTGGAGGGAGGAGAACAGACAAGGAATGGACAGATCTTATTTTTGATGCCACCCTGTGGTTACCTCAGTGTCCAGCGGATCAGAAGCAAAGAGCTCGGGTCTGAGGGAAGATGCAGGTCCTTCCTCAAGCAACTCAGTTTACAGCCAATGAGATGCCAGCCCTTCTTTTTCTCCCCTCATCCCTGATGGATCTGGACCAATGAGCTTTCAGATTCGCTCCCCTCATCCTGACTTTGTCCAGACCTTATGGTTGCTCTGTGACCCACATTGACTTCTAGTGATCCATGTTAGCACCCAGCATCTCTGGGGAGAGAAATGAGACTTGCCCTTCCTAGTGGTCTCTACCCGGGTTTCCTCCTTTTTCATGGGAAACTCAAAGTGCCAGTACTTTCAGCATAGCTCCTTGCAAAGCTCTTGTTCACCTTTTCAAAGTCCAGTACGTGGGGGCTAAAGCTGGGTCTCTGTCGTGCCACATGTCTTCAGTCCCAGCACTCAAGAAGCAGTGCTTAGCAGATCTCTCTGAGTTCATGGCCATGGTGGCCTACAGAGTGAATTCTAGGACAGCCAAGGCTGCACAGAGCAACCCTGTCTCGAAAAAACAAACAAAATTAGTTATGTGGGGCTGGAGCGATAGCTCAGTCTGTACTTAGCAAGCATGAATACCCGAGTTTGAACCCCAGAATACATATAAAAATGCCACCTGTGGAGGAAGGATTTTGCAATCCCAACACTGGAGAGGTAGAGAAAAGAGGAACCCTAGGATTTGCTTACCTGTTCACAAAAATCAGTGAGATACAGATACAGTGAAATACAATGTCTCAAGAAAGAAGGTGAAGAGAGATTGAGCAAGGCACCCAAATTCTGCCTCTGGCGCCAACACACACACATACACAGGGGAGTGTGTAGCCATACACACATAACCCACATTCAAACCATGTTTTGGTTAATTTCAGGTAAATAGGAATAATTTGTACTCAGGACCTATTTAGAACCAGAAGCTTAGTTACTTTATAGTGGCATCCCTGAAATATTACCTAACTTCATGATGCTTGTTGCTTCTTAGATTTTTTTCTGATAATTTTTATTACTATATAAATAATATGAATCAAAATTTCCACTTCCTTCCCTCTTCTGCAAATAATGACAACTTGACCTCTTCCTTTCCAATTCAAACCCCCTTGATCTTCTTATGTTGTCTTATTGCTCTTCCTAGAACTTCAAGCACAAGATTGAAGAGATATGGAGAGAGTGGACAGCCTTGTCTTGTTCCTGATTTTAGTGGAATGGTTTTGAGTTTCTCTCCATTTAATTTGATGTTAACTGTATATTGCTTTTATTATATTTAGATATGATCCTTGTATCCCTAATCTCACCAAGACCTTTATGATAAAAGGGTGTTGAATTTTGTCAAATGATTTTTCAGCATCTAATGAAATGATCATATGTTTCTTTTCTTTTAGTTTATTTATATGATGGATTACATTGATAGATTTTCTTATGTTGAACCAGCCCTGCATCTCTGGGATGAAGCCTACTTGATCATAATGGATGATTTTTTGATGTGTTCTTCAATTTGGTTTGCCAGTATTTTATTGAGAATTTTTGCACTGAAATTCATGAGTGAGATTTGTCTGTAACTCTCCTACTTGGTTGAGCCTTTGTGTGGTTTTGGTATCAGGGTACCTGTAGCTTCATAAAAAGAGTTTGGCAATGAGTCTTCTGTTTCTATTAGGTGGAACACATTAAGGCTGAGAGGATCCACAGAAGTGAGTAAGTAGCTGCACATCCAGATGGTCCCATGGAACTGAGTACAGGCCCCCTCCAACTCTGCAAGCTTTTCTGGCCATCCAGTGGGTTGTTTCCTGGCTGCTGGCATTCTTTAGCACATTCCAGACTGCTTGCAAGCAACCCTTTTTATCTGCTAGGTCTTGGTGTTAGGAATGTTTCCTAATGCGAGCTCCCTGCCTATGCAAAAATTCCCAATCAAGCCAAATGAAGAAATATCCAGGTTTAATGGGAGATCTGTGCTCTCGGGTGGCCCCGAGGGGGAATTGGGAAGCTGAAAAAATGCAACCACCTGGAAGAATAAAGGGAGACCACGTGTTCATCTTTTGGGGGATGACTTAAATACCCTGGGAAGTGGTCCTGAACCTACCCCCATGGAGGGGTCAAGACCCAGCCTGCTGGGATTTGGAGTCAAGGACAGGCCTGGGGGCTGGGATAGATGTGAGGGGCAGGGGCCTAGGCTTCCAACTTGACATTCCAGACTCTTTGGATATAGGGGTGACAGAAAATTGGAATGGTAATTATGACAAACACTTAGGCTCTGTTTGGGAAACAAGGGTGTAGACTCAAATCTGGCTACTTCCTGAGGGAACGGGGTGGAATGGGGAAGCGGAGAGCAAGGTGTCCACATTTAGCGAGAGGTGTAACTAGAAGGCATCCCATGAACTGTCATCCCGGAGAAGACAGGCATCGGTTCCTTTGGGGAGATGAGAAGGTTAGTTTGCCAGAAAGAGGGGCAAGTAGGCCCTTCATTGTGGCATCCTGGAAAACTGGAGGGTGGAAGGTTCTGTCTGTTGGACAGACCAAGTGTCCTGAGTAGGTGCCTGCTTGAGCCTGGAGAGATGGTACCAGCCTGTGTGTGAAGGGGAAGCCTAGCCAAAAACCTTGTTTTGTAAGGCGTGTCCCCCTTAGGCTAATATTGACTTATAAAATCTTGCAGGCCTGCGGCCCCGCCTGCTCTTCGTTTTTCTTGTGCTCCTCACTGGAACCTTGGATTTGTAACTTCCCTTTTCTTTCCTTTATTAAAACTGAAATATATATATATATATATATATATATATATATATATACATATTAAAGCTAGTCTGGTGAATCATAACTGCGGATCAACCACGCACCTTCATTTGGCGTCCAACTGGGGGCATTTGGGAGCCTTTAGCTCTGGTTCCCTCACTGCTTGGCAGGGATTCGGCCTTGGGCTCTTGATTGCTTCAGCACAGTTTGCCAAACTTGCCCGTCCCATCCCTGCTTGTAAGGAGCTCAGGATGTGTGCGGGTGACTCAGTCCAAGCTCACTAACCCCTCAGGCAGCACCAGTCCTGGCTGAGTTCGGCCTGGGCTCTGACCTGCTTCCCAGCATTCCAGCTTGTGCAGCTGCTGGTGAAGGAGCACGACCCTGCTGCCATTACAGCACACACCCTACCGGCTTCCCGGCTTCCGGGCTTCCTCTGCCAGTACTGAGGACTTGGTTTGGCCGGGCGGTTACTGCCCCCGCCACCTACTGGCACGGAACGCTCATTACAGGTAAAATTTCTTTTGATTAAAAAAGAATGTCTGACCATATCACCGTTGAAAGCTTCTGCAGCCTATTTAATTATACTATGGTAGAAATATTGCAGGATACATATGATATTCCCATAACTTGGATGTTTATAGGGCTTGTAATTTTTCTCGTATTTGGTTTCTTCCTTACATGGTTTGAAAATAGAAAAATGATAAAGTCCTTACAGAATGAAACCAGGATTCTTAGGACAGAGGTTGAATGCTTAAGAAAGGGCACAACTGTTTTGAGTGACAACTTTAAGTCAGGTGAGGTATTTGCAAAAACAATTCAGACTGACACCAACCTTCTCAAGACAGAGTTTGAAGTTCTCAAGGAAGGGAATAGGTCTTTGTCTGATATGACTCAGTCAAATGAGCAAAATTTAGAAAAAGTACAGTCTGATATTAAGGAGAGATTCATTGCTGTGGAGGAGAGAACAGCTGATTTGGATCGTAAACTTCAGTCCCTGTCTGAAACATTATCAGAGAGAATTAAAACTGCTGAATGTGAAAATCGGACTTTGTCTAAAGGATATGACAGATTGGCTGACAGATTGTCAATACAAGAAGGCACAATTCATGCCATGAAAATTCTATCCAAGGATGAGATATTAACTCTACTGGACAAACTTCATATTTTGGAATCCTCCATGAAGGCCTTGGAGCATAATTCTGGACAGGAGATCCAGGCCTTACAGAAGGCAATAGTAAGCAGATTAGAAAAGATTGAGGAAATTATAGACTGTGATGAAAAGGAGCAAACGGTAGAAAGGCGAAATTTAACTCCGTCAATGAGTAAAACTCTCCAGGATAATTTCCATAAAGTTCTACCTGCCTTTCCAATAATAACATCAGAAAAGGTGACTGGTTCCAAGAATCCTAGGGTCATCAAGGAATATACATGGGAACCCATCCGTATGAATGATCTCAAAGAAATTAAACAAGCCGTTATGAATTTTTGGGCTACATTCGTCCTTTGTTAGAGAGATGCTCAAAACTTGGTCTATAAGCAATAAGGCAACGCCCCATGATTGGGTACAATTAGTATCAGCTGACCTAGAGAGTGGATTGCAATTAAATTGGAAATGCATGTTCAGACAAGAGGCTAGACTTTTAGAACAGCAGGAAAGAGGAAAGGGAATTGAGATCTCCCTAGATCAAATTCTAGGCGAAGGACTTTTCTCCGATCCTCTAGAACAAGCTAATTATGATGAACACACCTTATCCATATGTACTACAGCAGCCTGAAAGGCTTAGGACTGGGTTCAAGACCCAGGACAGAGACTGGAATCATATATCAGAGTTAAACAGGGTCAGAGAGAACCCTTTAGTGATTTTTTACAAAGACAAACTAAAGCTGTACAAATAGGGATATCTGACCCAGAAGCAAGAGGTATAATAATTGAGATTTTGGCTTATGAGAATGCCAATGTGGAGTGCAAAACGATCCTGGGGCCTTTAAAGATGAGATCAGCGCCCTTGGACAAATGGGTCTTGCATACAATGAATGTTGAATCATTTGACTATGGCACTGAAGCATGGGTAGAAGAAGCAATTTCTAATGCAAAAAGGAGGGATCAAGTTACCAAATGTTTTAATTGTGGCAAATGGGACATATTAAAAGGAATTGCAGACAATGGATATTCAGATAATAATAATAATAATAATAATAATAATAATAATAATAATAATAATGCCTCTTCTAGAAATAACAGACGTAGGAGGACTCAACCTTCAGGTATATGTAGGAGATGTGGAAAAGGCAGACACTGAACAAATGAGTGCAGGTCAACAAGAGATAGACAAGGCAACCTGTTGCCACTGGGAAATGCAATGGGGGGCCTCTCACAGGCCCCCATGGCGAATGTGGTCCAGTCATTTCCGGTTACTGCAGAGAACATGACTCGTCAAGAAAATTTGAAAGCCCCATGCCTGCTGTTAAAAGCAAAAATGGCCTGAAAGATGAGTTACGTGTATTTTGGCAGACTTTTATAAATGAACAAAGACCAAAGTTAAGAGTGTGTGTAAATGGCCTTTTTATTACTGGCCTATTGGTCACAGGTGCGGATGTAAGTATCATTACTCCAGAATCTTGGCATCCATATTGGCCTCTTCAGGACGTAAATGTTCAGCTCCTGGGAATTGGAACCCTATCTCAAGTAAGGCAGAGCACGAGATGGGTTGAATGCATAGGGGCAGAAGGACAAATAGGAAAATTAAGGCCACATGTAACCAATATTGCAGTGAATTTATGGGGCCGTGACCTCTTGCAGCAATGGAATACCCAAATTAACATTCCTGTTGCTTCTAGAGCCTATATTACTGAGGAAAATATTAAAAGATATTACAGAAGGCAGAAACCGGCCGTTCAGGCTGTACAAGAACGCAAAGCAATTGATGGCCCTTCAGAAATACAAACAGCACTGCCTCTAATATGGTTGACTGAGAAACCAATATGGACAAAGCAATGGCCTTTAGCTGAGGAAAAGTTGCAGGCTTTAGAACAGCTGGTACAAGAGCAATTAGATGCTCGACATATAGAAGAATCTACCAGCCCTTGGAATTCTCCTGTATTTGTTGTTAAGAAAAAAATCTGATAAATGGAGAATGGTGACAGATCTCAGGGCTATCAATAAGGTTATTCAACCTATGGGCTCTCTGCAATCTGGAATTCCTCTGCCCTCTTTATTACCAAAAGGATGGCCTCTCATAGTTATTGATTTAATGGATTGTTTCTTCACTATACCTTTACAAGAAAAAGACAGAGAAAAGTTTGCCTTCACAGTGCCTACTTATAATAACTCTCAACCTACAAGGAGATACCAGTGTACCGTCCTCCCACAGGGTATGTTGAACTCTTCCACCCTGTGCCAATACTTTGTAAATCAACTATCGCAAATAATACGCAAGCAACTTCCCAAATCTATAATTTATCATTACATGGATGATATTCTGTTATCTGATTCAAACATGGAGACTTTAGAAAGACTGTTTGAAGAAGTAAAAATACTTTTACCTAAATGGGGATTGCAGATTGCTCCTGAAAAAATTCAGAGAGGAGATTCTGTTAATTATCTAGGTTATAAAATAGGTTTGCAAAAAATTAAGACATAAAAGGCACAAATTAGGAGAGATCTGTTTAAGACTCTCAATGACTTTCAAAGGTTGTGAGGAGACATTTCCAGCTTACAACCGGCTGTTGGGATAACACCTGATATGATAATTCATTTAAATAAAACCTTGGATGGTGAAAAAGTCTTAAACAGTCCCAGAGAATTAACAGTTGAAGCAGAAAAGGAGCTGAGAATGATTGAGGAGAAATTACAAGAGACACATGTGGACAGGGTGAATCCAGAACTCAGTTGTATTCTCGTCATATTGCCTTCCAAAATTTCTCCTACAGGAATTTTAATGCAGAGAGATGGTATTATCTTAGAATGGATCTTTTTTACCACATAAACCAAGTAAGAAAATAAAAACTTATGTGGAAAAAGTCTCTGAATTAATTATAAAAGGCAAATTGAGACTTCGTCAACCAGCAGGCATAGATCCAGCAGAAATTATAGTGCCTTTCACTGCTGATGAACTGAAAAAGTTGTGGGAAGATAACGAACCATGGCAAAGAGCTTGTGCTAATTTTTTGGGAGAAATCAATAACAACTATCTGAAAAGCAAGAGGCTTAACTTTATAAAGAGAACTTCTTGGATTCTTCCTCGAATCATCTGTGATGCTCTGAAAATGGAGCACAAACATTTTATACTGATGCTAATAAATCAGGGAAGGCAGGTTACAAATCAGAAGATTTGAGTAAGGTGGAACAAAGTCCTTATGATTCTGTCCAGAAGGCAGAATTATACGCCATTCTTAGGGTGGTAAGGGATTTTAAAGAACCTCTTAATATAGTTACTGATTCACAATATGCAGAAAGAGTTATTTTACATATTGAAACTGCTGAATTTATACCTGTTGATACAGAACTAACCTCATTGTTTATCCAGGTACAAGACATGATCAGGAACAGGCTTTGCCCTATGTATATAACACACATCTGATCCCATACGGGTCTGCCAGGTCCTCTAGCACAAGGTAATGCAGAAATTGATCAATTCTTGATTGGTAGTGTGCAGCAGGCCTCTGAATTTCATACAAAACATCATGTCAATAGCAAAGGCTTGAAGAAAGAGTTTTCTATTTCATGGCAACAAGCTAAGGAGATTGTAAAGAAATGCCCTACTTGCTCTTTCTATAACCAAACACCACTGCCTGCAGGGGCTAATCCAAAGGGCACTCAAAGGAATGAAATCTGGCAGATGGATGTGTTTCACTTTGCAGAATTTGGCAAATTAAAATATGTACACCACACCATTGACATTTATTCAGGTTTTCAATGGGCAACTCCTTTAAGCTCAGAATAATCTGATTCAGTAATCACTCATTTAATAGAAGTTATGTCCATCATGGGTATACCTACACAAATAAAGATGGATAATGGTCCAGCTTATGTCTCTAGGAAAATGAAATGGTTTTTGGCTAATACAATATTAAGCATGTTACAGGTATACCATACAATCCTACAGGTCAAGCAGTCATAGAAAGATCAAATAGAACATAAAGGATGTGTTAAATAAACAGAAAGGGGTGGAAAACACCCCTAGAAATAGGTTACATAGTGCTTTATTAACCTTGAATTTTCTCAACGCTAATGAGAAGGGGACAACGGCTGCAGAAAGACAGTGGATAATGAAAAAGTCTGCTGAATTAAATCATCCAGTTTATTTCAAGGATGTGCTGACCTCGCAATGGAAGCCAGGAGATGTGTTGCGTTGGGGAAAGGGTTTTGCTCTTGTCTCCAAAGGAGAGGAAAAATTGTGGATAACATCAAAATAAAGGTTCATTTTGAAGAGGAGAAGCCCCTTGGAAAAGAAAAATAATTCATTCACAAGGATGACGATCATACTGATGGTAAGAAAAACATGTAGGTTGGGGGCAGGGTTTTTTTTCTTATCTCCACAGGAAACCACTCATCTTCAAAGAACTTAAGGGACCCTGGATATTTAAATACTGATGGATGGACACTAGTTACAACCTAATATGGATCAACACAGAACCCGAAAAGGTTTAGTAAGTATAAAACATTTTTTATATATATATATATATATATATATATATATATATATATATATATATATATATATGTATATACACATATACATTACTGTGCTTTTATTTATATGTATGTAGAGCTGGTTTTGGAGTTGGACTATGGCTCAGTCCCTCTTCAATTCCAAGCCTGTTGATAAGAGATATCTCGGAGTTTCTGTCTCAGGTCAGGAGCCATGAAATGGGACAGAATCATAATAGTAATAATAATAATATAATAATAATAATGATGATGATGATGAAGATGATGATACTTGATAAACTTTCTTTGCCTTTCCTCATATCTGTGTCTGTCTTTATTATAACTTCCATCGAATATATATGTCTGTATATCTTTGTAGATAATGTTTACCTTTCCTGTAACAAACAACAAATTTTCCTTCAGTAATCTTTGCAGTTTCCAGGATGAAGATGGGGCCCTACAACATCAATTTCACCTGGTTACTATGACATCATGTTTTTAATAGTGCTAAATTTAGACCTGTTTTTTGGTGCCAGCTACACAAGACAGTTTCAAATGGTGCACAATTTTGACAACACTCTGGCCAGACCTCCTCAAAACACTCAGAGGCTAGTTACAATTTCATCAACCAAATGTTATTCTGGGAATTTTACCATCATTTGCTTTCACGGGACCCCCTGAGAAGAACGTCGCCCCCATGTCAGCTGGAAGCAATCTTAGAGGATGATGCCCCCTCTCCCAACAGAGTTTGCCCTCAGGTTTATGGACATCAATTAGTAGTTGGTATAGGGTTGAGCGAATGGGGGAGGTATTATATGGACTCAGGAGTGTTTATGAAAAAAAGGGGGGTATTACCTGGTTTTATGGGATGATTGGTATTTGTGAATTATTGTTTTTAGAAAATTGCATTGGTGTTGATTCTTGTATATTGAACATTGTATGTGAGTATGCTTCTACCTCTGTTTAAAACAATTTTTATATTGAGATATTTATCATATTGCAATGTACAATTCTACCTCTGATATTATTTATGTAATGACATTGTTTACGTTTGCGGATATTGTCCTCATTTATTGCACAGTTGTTTATTCTCTTAATCTCCAAGTTAGATAGGTATCGAGAATTATATAACAATAGTCATATATGTTTGTCATATTTATATTTAGGATATTCAGGTTTTTTAGATAAATAGAAATTATATTTAGTATAGATAGTATAATCTTCAACCTCTTTGAAGAGCTGTAGAAAATGGAGTTTAATCTAACCTAGAGTTTGGTACTTATGAGACACAATCACAACTGGCAACACTGCTCTACTCCCGAGAAAATGATGAGCACCAACGGCACTCCACCGGGAGCTTTGTCTTCTTCTTGGCAGAACTGGCCTTTGGGCAAAGAAAAGCCCATACCTCAACTACTGACAAAGATACAGAATATCCATAAGTGGATAAAACCGCATTGTCTTATCTTGCCAAGACAGGGTAGGATAGTTCTACAAAAAGTTCCTTGCCTTTGAAAAATGTTATGTCAGTTGTGTTAGGCCTTAGCCAAAGTTGGGTGCCTCAAAATTGCAAATGACACTTTGGGTGACTGCTCAGGTAGTCAGGTGTCTCTGTCATTTTTTGCACATTTTGGAAGTTTCTTGTTTGTACTTCCTGGTTGCTTAAGTAATATTACTTCCCTTCTCAGATATTTGATGGGGTTGAAGATTAGATAATTGTAGTTACCCTCTTCATTATTTAGACTCCTAGAAATAGAATGTTTAGTAAAACATTTGTTATATGTTTCTTCTTAATATTATTTGTTGTTTGTAATTTTGTATTTATTATTTGTTCCTATTGAATATAGTTGTATTTGGTTTGGTTCTGTCTTATTTAGACAAAAGGGGGAGATGAAGGGGAAGCCTAGCCAAAAAACTTGTTTTGTAAGGCATGTCCCTGTTGGGGCAGCTGACCCAATCCCTGCGTTCAGGGGCGTGGCTGCCCCAGGGGAGACGGGTACCTTTAAAAAGAACCGGGTCTGGGAGGGAGGCCCTGTTTGTTCCCACATCACCCTCTGCTTCGCTGGACCCTTGGCTCTGTAAGTTCCCTTATTCTCCTTTCATTAAAACTGATTTATTCTAAAAGGACTATTTTCGGTTATTTCCAAATTCCTCCGACCGCCACTACACTTGGCGCCCTCCACATGGGGCAGAACCCCAGGGGCAGTAGCCGCCGGGGACCACTCTTACCCCACAGTCTGCTGTGGTCGGCAGATTTCTACTCGCAATTCCCAGGCAGGCTGAACCGGCTCAATTCTAATGCAGCGGATTGAGCCGGGCCACGCACTTTTTTTTCTTATTTCCAAGTCTCCATACGGAGACCGCCCACGGCTGAAAGCCGCAGCCTCCTCTGCTGCCGCCTGCCAGGCTTGGGGCTTTGCTCCGCCCAGGAGCTGTTTGCCCGCGTTTGCTTAGGCTGAGAACGCAAGCCTGTTCAGAGCCCTGCCCCACGGTATCATTGCGTGCCGGTCCAGAGCCCCGTCCAGCCGTAGGCTGCTGCCGCTTTCCAGGTCTCCCACAACCCCGAGCACGTGCCCCGTCCAGCCGCTTTGCCCTCCCCGCCAGGGCGCCAGGTGGCCCACCAAACTGCTTGTGCAGCTCTTGCAGAGATTCAACGTTGATTTCAAGCTAGCGGATCGTCCTGCCCGACCCTCCCTGTCGATGCCGTTTCTCCAGCCGCTGCAAGCTCTGCACGCCCTGGTCCAGGACGCCATCTTTGGTTTCTTAAAAACACGTGAACCTAGGTTCACTGTGCCATCTACTGGCAGACAACGGTAATTAAAGGTAATTTTTCATTTGATTAAAATTAAGCATTCAGATTGAAAATGTCTGATAATATCACTATTAAAGGATTCTATAATTTGTTTAATTACACAATGACGGAATTTTTGAGCAATACAGATGTGGTTTCCTTTGGCTGGATATTTATAGGGCTTGGTATCTTCTTTATTTTTACTTTTTTCATTACAACGTGGTTGGAAGATAGAAAACTGATAGAGTCCTTACAGACAGGAGTTAAAAAACTAAACAAGGACATAACTGATTTGGAAAACACCAATAAATAGTTTGGAGAGGCGATTGCAGCTCTCAAGGAAAGGAATAGTAGAGTTTCCTCTGAGATGGCTTTGTCAATTGAAAAAAATATGCAAGAGTTTTGTAAACGGCTTGAAGCTCTCGGGGAGAAGTTTGAATCTCATGAGGAAAGGAATAACAGATCTTTCCCTGAGATGGCTTTATTACTTGAGAGGAAAATGCAAGATAAGGAGGCAGGAACAGCTGATTTGAATCATAAATTGCAATCCCTGTTGGTAGGAACTGAAACATTATCTGAGAAGATTCGAACCATTGAATGTATTAACAAGACTTTATCAAAGGGCTATGAAAGATTACTGGACAGAATTTCGATACAAGATGGCACCATTCATGCCATAAAAATTCTTTCCAAGGATGAGATGTTATCGGTGTTGGACAAATTTCATACCTTTGAATCCTCTATGAAAGCCTTGGAACATAATACTGGGCAAGAGATTGAGGCATTGCAGAAGGCAATGGTAAATAGATTTGAAAAGATGGAGGAAATTATGGACTCTCATGAGCAGGAGCAAATAGTACAAAAGAAAGTCCCAACCCCATCGATAAATAGAACTCTCCGGGATAGCTTTAACAGAACTCTGCCTATTTTCCCAGTGATAACCACAGAAAAGGTGACTGGTTCTAAAAACCCTAAGGTCACCAAGGAGTATACATGGGAACCCATCCGTATGAATGATCTGAAAGAAATTAAACAAGCTGTTATGAATTTTGGGATACATAGCTCCTTTGTTAAGGAGATGCTAAAGTCTTGGTCCATAACCATGAACCCCACGCCAAGGGACTGGTTGGACCTAGTGTCGGCGGTTCTAGAGAGCGAATCTCAATTAAGCTGGAAGTGTATGTTCAGACAAGAGGCTAGGCTTTTAGAAAATCAGGAAAGATCAAAGGGAGTTGACATCACCCTAGATCAAATTCTGGGTGAAGGACTTTATTCTGATCCTCTAGAACAAGCTAATTATGATGAACACACTTTATCCATATGTACTACCAAAGCCTTGAAAGCTTGGGACAGGGTTCAAGTCCCAAGACAGAGAACAGAATCATATATCAGAGTTAAACAGGGTCTGAGAGAACCATTTATTGACTTTTTACATAGACTAACTAAAGCTGTACAAATAGGGATATCTGACCCAGAAGCAAGGAAGGTAATAATTGAGTCCTTGGCTTATGAGAATGCCAATGTAGAGTGCAAAAGGGTTTTGACGCCTCTAAAGATCAGATCAGCACCTCTGGAGGAATGGGTCTTACATACAATGAATATTGAATCGGCTGAGTTTCACACGGAGACCTGGGTAGAAGAAGCCATTGCCAACGGTAAAAGGAGACATCAAAATACCAAATGTTTTAATTGTGGCAGAATGGGACATATGAAACGGAATTGCAGACAAAGGATTTACAGAATTAATAATAATAATGCCTCTTCCAGGAATAACAGGAATAGGAGGCCTCAGCCTTCAGGTTTATGTAGGAGATGTGGAAAAGGTAGACATTGGGACAGTGAATGCAGATCGTCAAGAGATAGGCAGGGAAATCCGCTGCAAGCAGGAAACGCCATGGAGGGCCCCTCGCAGGCCCACATGGCAAATGTGGTCCAGGCATTTCCCATTACAACGGAGAACATGCCTTGTCAGGAAAATTAGAAATCCCCATGTCTTCTGTCAGAAGCAAAAATAGCTTGAAAGATGAATTACGTGTATTTTGGAAAACTTCTATAAGTGATCAAAGACGGAAGTTAAGAGTGTGTGTAAATGGCATTTTCATTACTGGCCTGCTGGACACAGGAGCGGATGTTAGTATCATTACTCCAGAATCTTGGCATCCGTATTGGCCTCTACAGGATGTAAATGTTCGGCTCTTGGGAATTGGGACCCTATCTCGAGTAAGACAAAGCACGAGATGGGTTAAATGCATAGGATCAGAAGGACAAATAGGAAAATTAAGGCCATATGTAGCTAATATTGCAGTAAATTTATGGGGTCGTGACCTATTGCAGCAATGGAATACTCAAATTAACATTCCTGCTGCCTCTAGAGCATATATTTCTGAGGAAAACATCAAAAGGTATTACAGATGGCGAAAACCAGCCATTCGGGCTGTACAAGAACACAAACCAATGGATGCCCCTCCAGAATCACCAACGGCCCTACCTCTAAAATGGTTGACTGAGAAACCGATATGGACAAAACAATGGCCTTTATCTGAGGAAAAGTTGCAAGCTTTAGAACAGCTAGTACAAGAGCAATTGGATGCTCAGCCTATAGAAGAATCTACCAGCCCTTGGAATTCTCCTGTATTTGTGGTTAAGAAAAAATCTGGTAAATGGAGAATGGTGACGGATCTCAGAACTATTAACAAGGTTATTCAGCCTATGGGCTCTCTGCAATCTGGACTTCCTCTGCCTTCTTTATTACCAAAAGGATGGCCTCTCATAGTTATTGATTTGAAGGACTGTTTCTTCACCATACCTTTACAAGAAAAAGATAGAGAAAAGTTTGCCTTCATAGTACCTACTTATAATAACTTTCAACCTACCAAGAGATACCAGTGGACCGTCCTCCCACAGGGCATGTTGAACTCTCCCACCCTGTGTCAATACTTTGTAAATCAACTATTGCAAATAATACGCAAGATGTTTCCCAAATCTATTATCTATCATTATATGGATGACATTTTATTGTCTGATTCAAACATGGATACCTTAGAAAGACTGTTTGAAGAGGTGAAAATAGTTCTACCTAAATGGGGATTACAGATTGCTCCTGAAAAAATTCAGAGAGGAGATTCTGTTGATTATCTAGGTTATAGAATAGGCTTGCAAAAAATTAAGACACAAAAGGCACAAATTAGGAGAGATCTGTTTCAGACTCTCAATGACTTTCAAAGGTTGTTAGGAGACATTTCCAGCTTACAACCGGCTGTTGGGATAACACCTGATATGATAATTCATTTAAATAAAACCTTGGATGATGAAAAAGTCTTAAACAGTCCCAGAGAATTAACAGTTGAAGCAGAAAAGGAGCTGAGAATGATTGAGGAGAAATTACAAGAGACACATGTAGACAGGGTGAATCCAGAACTCAGTTGTATTCTCGTCATATTGCCTTCAAAAATTTCTCCTACAGGAATTTTAATGCAAAGAGATGATATTATCTTAGAGTGGATCTTTCTACCTCATAAGCCAAGTAAGAAAATAAAAGCAAAATGGGAATAGATCATATAAAATTACAAGAAGTAAACAATATTAGGCGAGGAACATATAATAAAAATTTTACTAATCATTCTACTTTAGGAAGTCTAAATAATGTAGAAGGTAGCTACAATTATCTAATCTTCAACCCCATCAAAGATCTGAGAAGGGAAGTAATATTACTAAAGCAACCAGGAAGCACAAACGAGAAACTTCCAAAATGTGCAACAGAAGACAGAGACAATTGACTACCTGGGCAACCACACGAAATCTTGTTAGCAATGTTGAGGCAACCAACTTTGGCTGAGGCCTGATATAACCTGACATACCATTATACAATGGCAAGGAACCTTTAGTAGAACTATCTTATCCTGTCTTGGCAAGATAAGACAATTCTGTTTTATCCACTTATGGATATTTTGTAGCTTAGTCAGTAATGGAGGTATGGGCTTTTCTTTGCCCAAAGGCCAGTTCTGCCAAGAAGAAGACAAACTCCCAGTGGAGTGTCTTTGGTGCTCATCGTTCTCTTGGGAGTAGAGCATTGTTGCCAGGAGTGATTGTGTCTCGTAATTACAAAACTCTAAGTTAGATTAAAGGCCATGTTCTACAGCTCTTCAAGAGGTCGAAGATTATGCTATCTATACTAAATACAACCTGTATGTGTCTAAAAAACCTGATTATCCTAAATATAAATATGACAAACATATAATTTTCAACACTTATCTAACTGTATGACTAATAGAATAGACAACTGTGCAATAAATGAAGACAATGATTTCCAAATGTAAACAGGGTCATTACATAAATAATATCTGAGGTAGAAATGTACATTGCAATATAGTAAACAATGTCATTACATAAATATCATCAGAGGTAGAGATGTACATTGCAATATGGTATACAATGTCAATATAACAACTGTTTCAAACAGAGGTAGTATCATACTCTCATACAATGTTCAATATATCAATATACAAGAATCAACACTCATATAGTTTTCAAAAAACAATAACTCACAAAAATCAATTATTCCTTCAGACCACCAGTTAATCCCTCCCCCCCTCTTTTGAGATAAATATATATATACATAGTTTATACCCCTGAGTCCATATAAAGCCTTCCACAACCCCTCAACCCTATACCAGCCACCAATTAGTGTCCCTAAACCTGAGGGTAAACTTTGTTGGGAGGGGGGGCGTCGTCATCTAAGATTGCTTCCAGCTGACATACGGGCGACTTTTCTTCTCAGGGGTTCCTGTGAAAGCAAATGATGGTAAAATACCCAGGGTAACATTTCATCTAGGAAAAATGTGTCTAGCCTCTGAATATTTTGAGGAAATCTGGCCAGAATGTTGTCAAAAATGTGCACTATTCAAAAGTGTTCTGTGCAATTGGTACCAAAAAACAGGCCAAATATTAGCGCTACAAAAACGTGACGTCAAAATAACCAGTTGGAGTTGATGTTGCGGGGCCCCATCTTCATCCTGGAAACTGCAAAGATTACTGAAGAAAAATTTGTTGTTTGTTGCGAGAAAGATAAGCATTATCTACAAAGACACATACAGACATATACGTACATATCTTCAATGAAAGGTGCATTAAAGACAGACATAGATATGAGGGAAGGCAAAGAAGGCAAATATATTGGTACCATTATTAACATTATTGTTATTATTATTCTGTCTCATAACATGACTCCTGACCTGAGACAGAAACTCTGAAAAATCTCTTATAAACAAGCTTGGAATTGTAGAGGGACTGGGCCAGAGTCCAACACCAAGAAACCAGCTCTAAATATTTATAAAGAAATGCATATTGACACACATACAAAAAATTGTTTTTCATAATCACATAGCTTACCCAATGTTAATGCTGATCCTTGATGGGTTGCAATTGGTTTCCATCCATCAGTATTCAAGATATCCAGGGTCCCTCAGATCCTTTGATGGGGTTGAAGATTAGATAATTGTAGCTACCTTCTACATTATTTAGACTTCCTAAAGTAGAATGATTAGTAAAATTTTTGTTATATGTTCCTCGCCTAATATTGTTTACTTCTTGTAATTTTATATGATCTATTCCCATTGTATATAGTTGTATTTGGTTTCTGAATCTGCCTTATTTAGACAGAAGGGGGAGATGTTGGGGCAGCTGGCCCAATCCCTGCGTTCAGGGGTGTGGCTGCCCCAGGGGAGAAGGGTACCTTTAAAAAGAACTGGGTCCGGGAGGGAGGCCCTGTTTTTTCCCCGCATCACCCTCTGCTTCGCTGGACCCTTGGCTCTGTAAGTTCCCTTATTCTGTTTTTATTAAAACTGATTTATTCTAAAAGGACTATTTTTGGTTATTTCCAAATTCCTCCGACTGCCTCTACATGTCCCCCTTCGGCTAAAGGCGTGTCCCCCTTAGGCTAATATTGACTTATAAAATCTTGCGGACCTGCAGCCTGCCTGCTCTTTGTTTTACTGCGCTCCTAGCTGGAACCTTGGATTTGTAAGTTTCCTTTTCTTTCCTTTATTAAAACTGAAGCATATATATATATATATATATATATATATATATATATATATTTATATATATATATTTATATATTTAATATATATATATATATATATTAAAGCTAGTCTGGTGAATCATAACTGCCAATCAGCCATGCACCTTCATGTGTGTCCCAAGAGCTTGGCAGCCGAGGGGGTGGTGAGGATTACCGTGTGAGGTCCTGTCCATCAAGGTTCAAGAGACCTAGTAGTTAACTGTTTGAGGAGTACGCTGTCCTCTGGGGAGAGCGGGGCAGGTTTAGGGGCATTAAGGTCCACTGGTGTGATGGCAGGAAGACAACTGTCAGCGTGTGAATGGAGAAGGGACCTTAAAAGGGAGAGGTAGGGTAGGTACCCTGCCAGTGAAGGAGTTTGAACTGGGAGGTGATGGTTAAGGAGAAAGGGCCTGCCATAAAGCAACTCAAAAGGGCTCAGGCCCATAGGGGAACATGGGGTGGCTGGCCCTGAGATGAGTCAGGGCAATGGGGAGAAGGGAGGGCCAAGATAACCTGAGTTGAATGGAGAGCTTGGTCAGTTGTTGTTTGACAAGTCCCATTGTCCAGAAGATGTTGAGAGCTTCTGACATGAGCTCCATGACCCTGAGGCATCACACCTGCTGTTTCCCTGGAGACCAGAAATGCTTCTCTCCAACCTGTAAAAGTGTCCACAAGTGTTAAGAGATAAGAGTTTGTTATGAGTAGGCATATGGGTGAAATTAACCTGCTAATCTTTGCCCAGTTGGTGTCCACAAAGCTGGTGTATGTGGAGAGTTCTTTGTGGGTTGGCCTGGGCAGACATCTGGCAGGAGAAGTGAACCTGTAAAATAGAATCTTAGAGATGGGTGGGGTTAAAAGGGGCTCCAAGAAGCAGAACAAAGCTTTGGGGAAGCTGCTAAGGATATCTCCACCGAGTGAATGTGCTGGGCAAGCTGGTATCCCTAAGAAAGAATGAGAAAAAATGTCCTGCAAGATGGTAGGGCAGTGGCAAAGTTTTAAGTGGGGAGGAACAGGTTCCATCTACACCCATAGCTGAAATTGGTGGGGGAAACTTAATGCCCGAGTGAGAACAAAAGGAATGGACTTATCTGCCACTTGTAGCATGATCCTAGGCTCAGAGAGGGTTACGGGATATGCCAAGTCTGAGCAGCATCAATCCTCTGTAAGGCTGAGATGTTTGAAGGCTGGCACAGTTTCACTGGCCGATGGTGATGAAGCCAGACCTCTGTGGCTTGGCATAGAAGACAAGCCTGCACGGAGGCATTGTGATTTCCAGTGTCCAGGTTGCTAGCAGATAGGGCACAACCTCAGAGCAGGTGTAGTGCTATATCGTGCCATGTGACCATTTAGGCCACACTTGATAGAGCCCTGTGGTTGGCTTCCTTTGCCTCCCCCCTTCCTGTGACCTTAGGGCAGCTGCTAAGGTCTGGGCCTATAGATTGTTGTAGCTTTGTCTATAGGGAAGACTCAGCTGATTCCTCTTGGGCATTAAACATTTTAAAGGCCATTTTCACCAATTACCATATAGGAGTTTGGGGACCATCCTCAACATTTTTTAAAAAACTCTTTCCTAATAACTGGCACTGACTGAGGAAGCAGAATGATTAGTAGAAAAGGAACCTAGCCACTTTTCTACCTGAGAGAGATTTGGAAGAGAAAAGAGAGCATGGGAGGCGCTAGCCCAGTGCACAGAAGGGGTCCAGGAGCACTGAAGTAGGAGGGGGAGAGGAAGATGGAAGTTGAACTTGAACCTCCAAATCGGAAAATGTAGATGAAAGAATGCTGTTCCATAGGAGGGGGTTGGGATAGGTCTGCTTGAGGGAGTGAGGGAGGAGCCAGTGCCTCTGGCAGCATGGTGCTGTGAGAGACTGGCTACTAAGGGGAGAGGTGAGAATGCAGAGACCAAAAACCATGAGCATATATATATATGGTCTGTTCATTTATATCAGACTGGCTCAATTTAAAAAGATTTTTTTAAGTGGCTTACAGGGGCAACAGTGGACCTGGCTTTGAACTGTGTGTGCCCATTTTAGAGTCTATGCCCAAGCACGTGGCCTAAGTCCATTTTAGCATGTCCACCAAGATGGCTCTTAGGTCCAAAAGGGGCTGCAGAGATTGGACACCCTGCATCCCAATACAAACAGATGTTCGCCTCAGCCAAGCCCGGTCCTGTGATTGACCACAACTTGGGACTCAAATTCCAGGCGTGAGCTCACTACTTCAACAGGAATCTGAAAATGACAAAAATAAATATGAATGGGTCTCCCAAAGCCTTATAGCATAGACAAGAAAAGGGACTCACCAAGATGCAGCCACTGTAGCCCAGAAGCCGATTTTAAGTGTGGCATAGAGAGCTCAAACTGTAGACTAGGGGCCTTTCAACACATGCCCTGCCACGTGGAAAGGGCATGCCCTAGCTTGGCAGAACCTCCTAAATGTTAGTAATATTTCCTAACTCAAGCTCCCTGCCAACACAAAATTCCAAATCAAGCCGAATCAAAGCAAGCCAAATTAAGAAATATCCAGGGTATAAACTATCCCTCTTCATCTCTTCTGATTGATTTTAGTTTGAAGTCAACTTTGTTAGAAACTAGTATGGCTACACCAGCTTGTTTCTTAGCCTGTATCATTTGCTTGATAAACCTTTTCCCAACCCTTTACTCTCAGTTGTGGTTGAGGTGTGTTTCTTGTAAACAGCAGAATGTTGGATCCTGTTTTTGTATCCAGTCTCTTAGCCTGTGCCTTTTTATAGGGAATTGAGTCCACTGATATTAAGTGATATTAATGACCAGTGGTTGTTAACTCCGGTTATTATTTTTTTGGTAGTAGAGTTTGTATGTTTCCCTTCTTTGAGTTGTGCTGGTGAAAGGCCTTTAGATGTCTGAGTTATTGTGGGCACTGTTGGACTCCTTGGTTTGTGATTTTCCTTCTATTACTTTCTGTAAGGCTGGATTTGTGGCTACATAATGTTTAAAATTTGTTTTTATCCTGGAATATTTTGTTTTCTCCTTTGATAGTGAATGAAAGCTTTGCTGTGTATAGTAGTCTGGGCTTGTATCCATGGCCTCTTAGTTTCTGCAGTACATCTATCCAGGACCTTCTGGCTTTCATGGTTTCCATAGAGAATCAGGTAGGTGTGGGGGTGGGATGGGGGTAAGGGGAGATGGGGAGAGAGAAGTGAGAAGGGGAGGGTGGGGAGAACTTGGGGGAATGGGACAGTTGGGATTTAAAAGGACTGGATATGGGAGCAGGGAAGTATATATCTTAATTAAGGGAGCCATTTGAGGGTTGGCAAGAGACAGGACTCTAGAGGGGTTCCCAGGTGTCCAAGGAGATGTCCCCAGCTTGTTTCTTGAGCAGCTGAGGAGATGGCACCTGAACTGGCCCTATACTACAGACACTCTGATGAATATCTTGTATACCACCATAGAACCTTCATTGGCGATGGATGAAGATAGAGACAGAGACCCACATTGGAGCACTGGGCTGAGCTTCCAAGGTTCAAATGAAGAGCAGAAGGAGAGAGAACATGAGCAAGGAAGTCAGGTCCACGAGGGGTGTGCCCACCCACTGTGATGTTGGGGCCAATCTAATGGGAACTCACGAAGGCCAGCTGGACTGGGTCTGATAGAGCATGTGATCAAACCAGAGTCTCTGAACGTGGCTTACATGGAGGTCTGACTGAGAAGCCAAGGACAACGGCACTGGGTTTTGATTCTCCTCCATGTACTGGCTTTGTGGGAACCTAGTCTGTTTGGATGATTGTATTGTGAAGTGGCGGGCTGTGTCCCGCCACCCGGCTAGCTTTACCCAAAATAATTACACGGAAACTGTATTCTTTTAAAACACTGCCTGGCCCATAGTTTCAGCCTCTTATTGGCTAATTCTCACATCTTTCTTTAACCCATATTTAGTAATCTGGGTAGCACCACGAGGTGTGGCTTACCAGGAGAGATCTTAACCTGCATCCATCTCGGAGAGGAGAAGCATGAAGACTCACTATGGCGACTGCCTGAAGCGTCTCCCCAACTCTACTTCCTTGTTCCCACAATTCTGTTCTGTCTACTCCACCTACCTAATTTTCTGTCTCTTAAAGGGCCAAGGCAGTTTTCTTTATTAATTAACCAATGAAAGAAACATAGACAGATAACTCTCCTCTATCAGATGATCACCTTCCTAGACCTGGATGGAGGGGGGAGGACCTTGGACTCCCGATGGGGCAGGGTACCCTGACTGCTCTTTGATGTGGAAAGGGAGGGGAAGGGGGCATGGGGGAGGGGGAGGGAAATGGGAGGAGGGGTAGAGGTGAAAATTTGTAATAATAATAATAAAAATTAAAAAAAACAAATATCCAGGTTTAATGGGAGTACTGCTCTCTCAGGTGGCCCCGAGGGGGAAAGGGTAAGCCTCAGGAATGTGACCCCCATGAGGAAGAAAGGGAGACCACATGTTCCTCTTTTGGGAGATCACTTAAATACCCTGGGGAGTGGTCCTGACCCCACACCCAGGGAGGGGTTAGGACCTAGCCTGCTGGGATTTGGAGTCTGGACCATGCCTGGGGGCTGGGATAGATGTGAGTGGCAGGGGCCTATGCTCTGAACTTGACACTTGGATCCCCCAACTCTGCCTGTTTCGGGGCTGAGAGGTTGGGGAAGCCATTGGGAGTGTCCCTGCCATTAGAGCTTCTTTCTACTGTGCCACCCTGCCCCCCAAATCTGGCTTTTTGTCTGCAAGGTCCTTGTAGCCTGGGAAGAGGCCCTGCTCCTGTGCTGAGAGGATCCAGAGAGGTGAGTGAGTGTCCCCACAGCCAGATGGTCCCTGGGAACTGAGTACAGGCCCCTTCCAACTCCCTAAGTTTTTCTGTCCATCCAGCAGGGTGTTTCCTGGCTTTTGGCTTTCTGTAACACATTCCAGTCTGCTGCAAGCACCCCTTTTTATCTGCGAGGTCATTGGATCCCCCAACTCAGCCTGCTTCAGGGCAGGGAGGTTGGGGAGCCAGTGGGAGTGTCCGCTCCACTGGGGCTTCTTTATCCTGCCCTGCCCTACATCCCAACCCCACCTTTTTTGTCTGTGTGGTCCTTGGAGCCTGGGAAGAGACCCTGCTCCTGTGCTGAGCAGATCCAGAAAGTGGGGTATTTCCTGGCTGCTGGCTTTATCACATTCCAGCCTGCCACAAGCACCCCTTTTCATCTCTGGGGTCCTTGGATCCCCCAACTCAGCCTATAAGAAGGCTCAGGTTAAGAGAATGGATACAAAAACAGGATCCAACATTCTGCTGTTTACAAGAAACATACCTCAACCTCAAAGACAGACACTACCTCAGAGTAAAAGGTTGGTTAAAGATTTTCCAAGCAAACGGATCTAAGAAACAAGCAGGTGTGGCTATCCTAATATCTAACAAAATTGATTTCAATCTTAAATCAGTCAGAAGAGATGGAGATGGACTCTTTATACTCACAACAGGAACAATTCATCAGGATAAAGTCTCAATCCTGAATATCTACGCCCCTAATATAAAAGTATCCACATATGTAAAAGAAACTTTATTAGAACTCAAATTACACATCAAACCCCACACACTAATAGTAGGAGATTTCAACACTCCTTTCTCACCAATGGACAGGTCAACCAGACAGAAACTTAACAGAGAAATAAGAGAACTAACAGATGTAATGAATCAAGTGGACTTAACAGACATCTATAGAACATTCCACCCAAACAGGAAAAAATATACCTTTTCCTCAGTATCTCATGGAGCCTTCCTGAAAATTGATCACATACTTGGTAACAAAGCAAACATCAACAGATACAAAAAAAAATTGGCCTGTGTCTTATCGGATCACCATGGAGTAAAGCTAGAATTTAACAATTCCACCCCCAGAAAGCATACAAACTCATGAAAACTGAACAGTCAACTACTTAACCACCCCTGGGTCAAAGAAAAATAAAGAAAGAAATTAAAGCCTTTCTTGAATTCAATGAAAATGAAGACAAAACATACCCAAACCTATGGGACACTATGAAAGCAGTGCTAAGAGAAAAGTTTGTAGCACTAAGTGCCCACATAAAGAAAATGGAGAAAGCTAACATTAGAAACTTAACAACACACCTGAAAGCTCTAGGAAAAAAAAGAAGCAGATTCACCTAGGAGGAATAGAAGACTGGAAATAATCAAACTGAGAGCTGAATTCAACAAAATTGAAACACAGAAAACAATCCAAAGAATCAATGAAACAAAGAGCTGGCTCTCTGAGAAAATCAACAAGATTGACGAACCCCTATCCAAACTGATAAAAAGTTGGAAAGAGAACACTCAAATTAACAGGATCAGAAATGAAAAAGGGGACATAACAACAGACACAGAGGAAATTCAGAGAATCATTAGGTGTTACTACAAAAGCCTATATGCCACAAAATTGGAAAATGTAAAAGAAAGGAACATTTTTAGATAAATACCATATACCAAAATTATATCAAGACCAGGAGAAAAATTTAAAATAGACTTATAAGTCATGAGGAAATAAAAGCTGTCTTCAAAACCTTTTCTGATACAATTTTAAGATCAATTTTGTTATACCACATGCATATTTTTAGTCTTGTTTAAGGTGTTATGTTTATTCAGCTCATTTAAAATGTAATTTATAATTAAAATACAAATCAACTGTCATCTATAAGAGTTAAATTCACAGTTATGTGAGTTAGGTTTTCTAGATATACAGAGATATATTTCAGATGGAGAGGTATTCTTCAAACATGTCAAAGACCTACAGGATATGGCATTTGAAAAGTTTTAAGAACTTCTTTTCTCAACGTTGAGACATGCCTGCTCCTGGCAGCACCAATTTACTTCAAGAGGATGATAGGCATCGAAGAAGCTCCTTATGGAGTTTGCTTTCAATGTAGCAAAGCTAGCCATTTTGGCAGGGAACTGCTCTTGCCTGGACTGCTTGGCTGTATGCTGTATAAACTGGACATGTAAGAACCACAAGAAAGTTAACAATGAAATCTGCCAAAACAAGAAGGGATAGTCCTTCAGGGTTCCTGCTTCATGGAAGTCTCTTTCAGACATTATACAGGACACAGAAGAAAATGACTGACAAACTGTCGGTGTAAGTGGGACATTTTCAAATTTGCTGCTTCACTGAGAAATCTGCCACACACTCTAGGTCTATAGGCTAATGATAGATGCCACAATGTTACAGAAGAACTTTAGGTAACTGTCTAAAAAGCCAGAGATCTCTGTAAATTCTAGAGATTTGGCAGTTGCTTACAATGCACTTCCTGTTTACTTAGGTAATATAATATCTTTATGGGGTCTTTGATGGATAAAGAACTCGATAGTTATAACTATAGTTTTCCTTAGTTGTGATAAATGATAAATTAGATATGAAATTTAAGACTCACAAAGATATGATATCTGATAGAGTACTTTCTTTAATTTATCAAATACAAATTGACTCAATATTGTAACTGTGATCCTTTCTTAATAACCCTGTTGTTATATACAATTTTACCATATTAGAATTAAAACTTTGTCTTTAATAAGACAGAAAAGATAGATGATGTGAGATGCTTTTCTGTATTCTGTGAATATGTTTTATTACCATTGGTTAGTAAAGAATTTGATTTGGCCAACAGTCAGGCAGAATAGAGCCAGACGAGAAATCCAAAAAAAGCTAAAGGGAAAAAGAAGACAGAGTCTGGGAGACACCATCAGCTGCCAAGGAAGCAAGATGTGAGGTAACAAGTCACGAACCTCGTGGTAAAATACAGACTAATAAAAATGGATTAATTTAAGTTGTAAGAGCTAGTTAATAACAAGTCTGAGGGAATAAGTCAAACAATTTATGATTAATATAAGTTTCTGAATGATTACGCTGGACTGGGTGGCTAGGAAACAAAAGTATAGTCTCTATTTACAACAACAGGCATTAATTCAAGTCTCCATGAAACAAGTAATTAAAGCGCCACTAAAAGTAATGTTAGTGGCACTGACAAAAGACTATGGGAATGCAGGAATGTACTGTGGTTTGCAGTCCTGTGTGTGTGTGTTTGTGTGTGTGTGTGTGTGTGTGTGTGTGTAATCTATGATGGTTGTATATGTGAATGGTGGTCTCTATTGTCAACCTGAGAAGATCTGTAATCACCCATGAAATAAGCCTCTGAGGGATTTTCTCCATTAGGGTACTTTAAATGGGAAAACCCACTTGAATGTGGGTATCTTCTTCTACTAGATGACAAAGTCCAGTTATAAAGAAGGGGAAAGCTTTGGCTTTTTGAGTGCTAGCCTTTGTGTATCCAGCAAGTTCATGCCACTCCATCTGTGAGTCCTTTCAGTAGTTGCTAGTACTGACATTGTTGCTGCTGACACTAATCTCTTCATCCTTAACTGATAAAAGAACCCAGTTTCTTCTGCTTTACAAAACAGACTGATAACCACTGAATCTCCAGCAGTCCTCCAGGCCTTCAGCATCACCTAGTGGTCAGCTACTGTATTAGACGGACTTCCCTAGAGTCACAGTATTTTGAAATGACTCTGTGAGTGAGTGTGTGTGTGTGTGTGTGTACATATACAGGCTGCAATTCAACAATAGCTATTTATGAACAGAAAGTCCAAGAATCTAGTAGCTGCTCAGTCCCAGAAGGCTGGGTATCTCTTCTGGTCCGCTGGATCCCAAAGAAGGAATGGATGTGCTGATGGAGGTGAGGGCAAGGGTTCAAAGAATGAACCCTTCCTTCTTCCATTGTCTTTATATAAGCTTCCAGCAGAAGGTGTGGCCCAGACTAAAGGCGTGCCTCTTTGCCTCAAGGTCTAGATTAAAGACCTATATCTTCCAGCCTTGAGATCTAGATCACAGTTGTGCCCTCTATTTCTGGATTATAGTTATAGTCAAGTTGACAACCAAGAATAGCCCTCACAGGTGCCTAGGCTCATGAAATAAACAGGTAAGCAGTTCTCAGCCTCTAGTATAAAGGCAGCCATTGTTAGACTATCCCAGATGGAACTGTGTAAACCAAGTCAATAAATCTCTTATTAATACAGACTAATTCTATTAGTTTTGTTCCTTTAGAGCAGTGGTTCTCCTGCGGGTCTCCAGCCCCTTGGGGGTCACATATCAAATATCCTACATATCAGATATTTACATTATGAGTCATAACAGTAGCAAAATTACATTTATAAAGTAGCAATAAAATGATTGTATGGTTGGGGTCACCACAATATGAGGAACTGTATTAAAATACATCAGAATTAGGATGGTGGAGAGTCACTGTTCTACCTAATTTAGTGTTCATGTGGGTACATGTACATATGCATGCAGAGCCCAGAGGTTGAAACCAGATGTCTTTCTTATTCAGTCACTACCTTATTTTTTGAGATGCTTCTCACTGAACCTGGACATCACCTATCTGGCTGAGCTGCCTAGACAACGAATCCCAGTGGTTGGCCTGTCTCTGATCTCCCATGGCATCACTGAGGTAACAGATGCCTGTCCAGCTGTTTTGTTGGTTCTAGAGAATGAAGTCAGGTCTGCATTCTCACATGATAGGCACTTTTCCAACTGAGCCATCTACTCAGTTCAGTGGTTTATAATTCTTTTCTTTCATCATCTGGTTTAAAGGAAAAGTATTGCCTAAGACAATGGTCATAAATCTTGGAATGCTTTAATGGTATGAAAAGTGATGTTTTTATGCCAATAACAACACATCCAAGATAGTCTCTGGGGCAGCAATTTTCAACCTGTGGACTGCGACGATTCCAGAAGTCAAATGACCCTTTCATGGGGATTTTATATCAGATATTCTGCATATCAGGTATTTATATTACAATTCATAATAGTAACAAAATTAACAATTATGAAGTAGCAATAAAAATAATTTTATGATTGGGAGTCACCAAAGCATGACAAACTATAAGTGGCTGCAGCATTAGGAAGCTTGAAAACCACTGGTCTAATGCTTTGCAAGGTTTAATTTATGTATAATATTAAAATTTAATTTCCATTAACCTGAGCTAAATTGTTCTAGGTTAATTTATTAATTGTCCCTGTGAGACAAACTCCTATATAGTAATTCAAAAGAGTAATAAAGAAATGTGACAGTTTGGACCTTTTAAATGTCTGCCAAAATCTCATGTACTGAATAAAGGCTTGGTCCTGAAGGCAGGTGGATTCAGAGCTAGAGCACTTGAGAGGTGAATGACTTGTCAGGTCTCTGACCTCATGAATAGATTGTTTATTATTATTATGTTTACTATATGATGGTTATTATGTTGATTATTACTATGATTATTATTATTCATACCTGTGATAGCCATTGCTATCAACTTGACACAATCTAGAGTCACCAAAGAAATGGCCTCTGGCCATGCCTGTGAGGGATTATCTTGATTGTGTTAATAGAGATAAGATGTTCTGCCAACTCAGGGCAGCACTTTCCCTGTCTAGCACTCTGGACTGTATAGATGAAAGACAGGTGTGGCAGGGATCCCAGAACCTAGTAGGCTGTGGGATCTTAAGACAGCTGACTCCATGATGGAAGTGCCATTCAGGATGCAAACCTCAGCCTGAAGACATCACGACCCGCCAAAACTAAAACAAAGACCTAACCCACCAAAGTCCATACATAGTTCTGGGCAAGTCTCAAAATACACCAACGTTGTTTTTCAGTTTCTGTAGTTCTGTTTTGGCTAACTGTTCTTTGTTGGAAGGAGAGGGCCTGCTTGTTCATCCCGGCCACCTGCATAGCTTAGCCCCAAAATAACCACACAGATACTGTATTCATTAAAACACTGCTTGACCCGTTAGCTCTAGATTCATAGTGGCTAATTCTTACATATCAATTTAACTAATTTCTATTAATCTGTGTATCACCATGTGACAGTGGTTTACTGGGTAAAACTCCCAGTGTCTGTCTCCTGCGGATTCATGGCGTCTCTCCTCACACTGCTTTCTCCCTCCTAGAATTCAGTTCTGTCTTCTCCACCTACCCAAGTTCTGCCCTATCAACAGGCCCAAAGCAGTTTCTCTATTAACCTATAAAAGCAACAGAAAGACAGAAGGACCTCCTACAACAGTTGTTAACTGAAGTATGTCAACCAAGAACATCGTTTTTGTGCTTAAAAGCTCACCCTGAGAAAGGCACAGTGCTACACTGGGATCCCACACACCCAGTGTAGTCGCTGGCCAGCTAAATAGACTTACTGTTGGCTTAAACTCAAGTCTGAGCAGTCTTCTCTGATGGATACCCCACAACAAAGGAAATAACCAACAGTCATCTCATTATGATTCCTAATTATGGATGTGGTGTGGCCAACTGTCTCAAGCTCCTGCTGTTTTGACTTTCTGCTGTGATGGGCTGTGTCTTTAGCTCTGGGCTGATATAAATCTTTTTCTCCCTTGAATATATTTGATCAGGTTATTTTATCACAGCAACAGGGAAAAAGAAACTAAGGCAATACTTCAACGGTCTATTGGGAGTTAGAGAAAGGGTTAAGGTCTAGTTGAGGGAAGTGGGCTATTAAAGGCTATCCTTGGCAGCTTTATTTGTCTTTGTACCCACGCCCTTTCTATGTAGCTTAAAGGATCCAGTTTGCTTCACTATGTGCTCTTCACCGTAATACTCAACTGTAGATTAGAAAATCTCTTTTGAAAATTATTTATAGGTCAGTACCAGGGGCACAGAGCAGACCCCTGAGGTCCCTGGGCACTTCTACCAACACTATTTGCTTATCTTACCAAAGCATAAGAAGCTCCATTTACCACAATCGGTTTCAAGCATCATGATCTCAACCATGAATAACAAGGGTTCGACAAGAAATGCCCAGGCTCCTCCATCGCTATTTGCTTCCTATACTCTTTGTGCCATGGTCAGCATTACAGGAAGAGGTATCCAGATGGCATCACATAAGCAACACAGAAGAGGATCACAGGAGGCACAGGATAGATTGGTCAGAGATTTAGAACACTTGTGGCTCTTGAAGAAGACCTAGTTTAGTTCCCAGAACCAACAGGGCACCCCTCAACCATCTGTGACTCCACACCATCACCTGCAAAATTACTGGATAAACAAGTGAAGAAAATAACAAGAGAACAGGCCCAATGTCATCCCCGCCTTAGACAAAGGCTCACATTTACTGCGTGTGTTGACCTCATGAGAGTATCAACCATGGGATTCCAGCCCTTTGGTGAGTGGAAGATGCTGACAAAAAAGGGTTCAAGACAATGAGAAAGATCAGTGAGACGGGATATACATTGGGGTTCCAGACCATGACTGGACAATCACAAAGAGTCTGGAGATGACAATAATGGAGAGGAAAAGGAAGCTGAAGAAATTCTGGGTTAGCATCTCCACCTTCGTGTAGCTAGGTAATTCACCTAGACATGAGTATGAAAGGAAATGAGCTGCAGAACAGACCTGAAGAACTGATGGACTTGCTTTTTACCAGTTTAGCAGATACTTTGTGCATCATCTATTCATCATGAGCATCTCATGCTTTTGACCTAAAGGCATATCTTTTAGGTAATGAAAAACACAGCTGTTATTAATTCTAGTTTTTCTCAACACATCTTTATGTTTGCAAAACTGTCTCAGACCTGGGTAAGTTAAAATTTTTACAAATCATATTTTTAATTTGCAGTGAGAATTTATTTTATAGATTTTTCAAAGGTGTCAAGTGTATAAGTTCTTGAATGAGTAGTAGCAGAAGAAATTAGAACTCACTTGTAAAGGGTATTAAAGTTTTTGTTTGCTTTTTCAGTCCTCCCAGAAGAGCTGTTCAGCTGCAGCCTATTTCAGGTTTAGGGAAGCTTCCCTCCCCACAATCATCTTAATGTCTCAGAGGGAAAATTTTTAAGATCCACTGAAATCCCAGTGCTGCTCCGGTGACTGGGCCATGCCCCTCCCTGCTCCATGCTGTACAGTACAGCATAGGCTGTCATTCTCGGCAGGCTTGGGAACATTTCTTTGTTTTGTTTCCTCAAAACAGCACAGGAAGCTCTACCAGACATTCAGCTTTATGTTTTCTACTAGGAAAACATCCAATACCTAATATGAGATTGACATCTGACTTTGCCTCTGCAAGATCTTAGACTTGGGGTTCTCGTCATCTGTCTGGCAATTCAAGCAATGTCAGTGTCTTCTTGTATGGGTTACTTCACTGGGATAGATGATCTGAATTACCTAATCTACCGATTCTGGATGAAGAAGTCCAATTTAGAATTTTACTGTTGCCTTTTTTCTTAGATCCCGTGGACTGAGAATTGAACTGAAGCCAATACTTGATTTGCTGCAGTGGTTTCTGTAAGGTACCAGCGGTTATAGGGGTTAGTGAATAACCACGATAGTCCTTTATAATAAATCAGTTTTAATACAAGGGAAAATAAGGAAACTTACAGAACCAATGGTCCAGCGGAACAGAAGGTACGCAAGGGAGAACCAAACGGGGCTCCTTCCGGCGCCCCGATCCTATTTAAGGGGTATGTTACTCCGCTGGGGCAGCCACGCCCCTGAACGCAGGGATTGGGCCAGCTGCCCCAACATCTCCCCCTTTTGTCTAAATAAGACAGATTCAGAAACCAAATACAACTATATACAATGGGAACAGATCATATAAAATTACAAGAAGTAAACAATATCAGGCGAGGAGTATATAACAAAAAATTTTTCTAATCACTCTACTTTGGGAAGTCTAAATAATGTAGAAGGTAGCTACCATTATCTAATCTTCAACCCCATCAAAGATCTGAGAAGGAGAGTAAAATTACCAAAGCAACCAGGAAGCACAAACGAGAAACTTCCAAAATGTGCAACAGAAGACAGAGACAATTGACTACCTGGGCAACCACACGAAGTCTTGATAGCAATGTTGAGGCAATCAACTTTGGCTGAGGCCTGAAAAAACCTGACATACCATTATACAACGGCAAGGAACCTTTAGTAGAACAATCCTATCCTGTCTTGGCAAGATAAGACAATTCTGTTTTATCCACTTATGGATATTTCGTAGTTTAGTCAGTAATGGAGGTATGGTCTTTTCTTTGCCCCAAGGCCAGTTCTGCCAAGTAGAAGACAAACTCCCAGTGGAGTGTCTTTGGTGCTCAACGTTCTCTTGGGAGTAGAGCATTGTTGCCAGGAGTGATTGTGTCTCATAAATACAAAACTCTAGGTTAGATTAAAGGCCATGTCCTACAGCTCTTCAAAGAGGTTGAAGATTATGCTATCTATACTAAATACAACCTCTATGTGTCTAAAAAACCTGATTGTCCTAAATATAAATATGACCAACATATAATTCTCAACACTTATGTAACTGTATGACTAATAGAATAGACAACTGTGCAATAAATGAAGACAATGATTTCCAAATGTGAACAGGGTCATTACATAAATAATATCTGAGGTAGAAATGTACATTGCAATATAGTAAACAATGTCATTACATAAATAGTATCAGAGGTAGAGATATACATTGCAATATAGTAAACAATGTCAATATAACAATTGTTTCAAACAGAGGTAGTATCATACTCTCATACAATGTTCAATATATCAATATACAAGAATCAACACTAATATAGTTTTTTAAAAAACAATAACTCACAAAAATCAATTATTCCTTCAGATCACCAGTTAATCCCCCCCTTTTTTTATATATATACATATATATATATACAAATAATTTATACCCCTGAGTCCATATAAAGCCTTCCACAACCCGACCACCCTATACCAGCCACCAATTAGTGTCCCTAAACCTAAGGGTAAACTTTGTTGGGGGGGGGCGTCGTCATCCAAGATTGCTTCCAGCTGACATAGGGGCGACTTTTCTTCCCAGGGATTCCTGTGAAAGCAAATGATGGTAGAATACCCAGGGTAACATTTCATCTAGGAAAAATGTGTCCAGCCTCTGAATTTTTTTAGAAAATGAGGCCAGAATATTGTCAAAAATGTGCACCATTCAAAAGTGTTCTGTGCAATTGGTACCAAAAAACAGGCCAAATATTAGCGCTACAAAAACATGACGTCATAATAACCAGTTGGAGTTGATGTCGTGGGGCCCCGTCTTCATCCTGGAAACTGCAAAGATTACTGAAGAGAAATTTTTGTCGTTTGTTGCGAGAGAGATAAGCATTATCTACAAAGACACATACAGACGTATACGTGTATATCTTCAAAGAAAGGTGCATTAAAGACAACCATAGATGTGAATGAAGGCAAAGAAGGCAAATATATTGGTACCATTATCAACATTATTGTTATTAATATTCTGTCTCATAATTTGACTCCTAACCTGAGACAGAAACTCTGAGAAATCTCTTATAAACAAGCTTGGAATTGGAGAGGGACTGGGCCAGAGTCCAACTCCAAGAAACCAGCTCTAAATATCTATGAAGAAATGCATATTGACACACATTCAAAAATTGTTTTTTATACTCACAGAGCTTACCCAATGTTAATGCTGATCCTTGTTGGGTTGCAATTGGTTCCAATTCATCAATATTCAAGGTATCCAGGGTCCCTCAGGTCCTTTGAAGGTGAGCGTCTTCCTGTGGTGATAAGAAAAGAACCCTGGCCCCGAACTATAGGTCTCTTACCATCAGTATGTTCACCATCCTTGTGCATGAATTGTTATTTTTCTTTTCCAAGGGGCTTCTCCTCTTCAAACCGAACCTTTATTAACTTTGATGGTATCCACGATTTTTCTTCTCCTGTGGAGACAAGAGCAAAACCCCTTCCCCAACGCAGCACATCCCCTGGCTTCCATTGTGAGGTTAGCACATCCTTGAAATAAACTGGTTGATTTAATTCAACAGACTTTTCCATTATCCAATGTCTTTCTGCAGCCATTGTCCCTTTCTCATTAGCGTTGAGAAAATTCAAAGTTAGTAAAGCATTATGTAATCTATTTCTGGGGGTATTCTCCACCCCCTTTTGCTTGTTTAACATATCCTTTATAGTCCTACTTGATCTTTCAATGACTGCTTGACCTGTAGGATTGTAGGGTATGCCTGTAACATGCTTAATATTGTAATAGGCAAAAAACCGTTTCATTTTTCTAGAGACATAAGCTGGACCATTATCCATCTTTATTTGTGCAGGTATACCCATGATGGCCATGACTTCTAATAAGTGAGTGATTACTGAATCGGCCTTTTCTGAGCTTAAAGCAGTTGCCCATTGGAATCCTGAATAAGTGTCAATGGTAGGGTGTACATATTTTAATTTTCCAAATTCTGCAAAATGGAACACATCCATCTGCCAGATTTCATTCCTTTTGGTGCCCTTTGGATTAGCCCCTGCAGGCAGTGGCACTTGGTTATAGAAAGAGCAAGTAGGGCATTTCTTTACAATCTCCTTAGCTTGTTGCCATGTAATAGAAAACTCTTTCTTCAAGCCTTTGCTATTGACATGATGCTTTTCATGAAATTCGGAAGCCTGCAGCACACTACCAATCAATAACTGATCAATATCTGCATTGCCTTGTGCTAAAGGACCTGGCAGACCCGTATGGGATCGGATGTGTGTTATATACATAGGGCAAAGTCTGTTCCTGATCATTTCTTGTACCTGGATAAACAATGAGGTTAGTTCAGTATCATCAGGTATGAATTCAGCAGTTTCAATATGTAAGATAACTCTTTCTGCATATTGTGAGTCAGTAATAATGTTAAGAGGTTCCTTAAAATCCCTTAGCACCATAAGAATGGCAAATAGCAAATAACTCTGCCTTTTGGACAGAATCGTAAGGACTTTGTTCCACCTTACTCAAGTCTTCTGATTTGTAGCCTGCCTTCCCTGATTTATTGGCATCAGTATAAAACGTGCAGACTCCAGTTATTGGAGCATCACGGACAATTCGAGGAAGAATCCAAGAAGTTCTCTTTATAAAGTTAAGCCTTTGGCTTTTTGGATAGTTGTTATTAATTTCTCCTAAAAAGTTAGCACAAGCTCTTTGCCATGGTTCATTATCTTCCCACAATATTCGTATCTCATCAGCGGTGAAAGGCACTATGATTTCTGCTGGGTCTATGCCTGCTAGTTGACGAAGTCTCAATTTGCCTTTTATGATTAGTTCAGAAACCTTTTCCACATAGGTTTTTAATTTCTTACTTGGCTTATGAGGTAGAAAGATCCACTCTAAGATAATATCATCTCTTTGCATTAAAATTCCTGTAGGAGAAATTTTTGAAGGCAATATAACGAGAATACAACTGAGTTCTGGATTCACCCTATCCACATGTGCTTCTTGCAATCTTTCTTCAACCATTGTCTGTTCTTTTTCTGCTTCAGCTGTTAATTCTCTGGGACTGTTTAGGTCTCTTTCCCCATCTAAGGTTTTGTTTAAGTGAATTATCATATCAGGTGTTATCCCAACAGCCGGTCGAAGGCTGGAAATGTCTCCCAACAACCTTTGAAAGTCATTAAGAGTTTGCAGTTGATCTCTTCTAATTTGTGCCTTTTGTGTCTTAATTTTTTGTAAACCTATTCTATAACCTAGATAATCAACAGAATCTCCTCTCTGAATTTTTTCAGGAGCAATCTGTAATCCCCATTTAGGTAGAACTATTTTTACCTCTTCAAACAGTCTCTCCAAGGTATCCATGTTTGAATCAGACAATAAGATGTCATCCATATAATGATAAACAATGGATTTGGGAAACATCTTGCGTATTATTTGTAATGGTTGATTCACAAAGTATTGGCACAGGGTAGGAGAGTTCAACATGCCCTGTGGGAGGACGGTCCACTGGTATCTCTTGGTAGGTTGAGAGTTATTATAAGTAGGCACTGTGAAGGCAAACTTTTCTCTATCTTTTTCTTGTAAAGGTATGGTGAAGAAACAGTCCTTCAAATCAATAACTATGAGAGGCCATTCTTTTGGTAATAAGGAAGGCAAAGGAAGTCCAGATTGCAGAGAGCCCATAGGTTGAATAATCTTGTTTATAGCTCTGAGATCCGTCACCATTCTCCATTTACCAGATTTTTTCTTAACCACAAATACAGGAGAATTCCAAGGGCTGGTAGATTCTTCTATATGTTGAGCATCCAATTGCTCCTGTACTAGCTGTTCTAAAGCTTGCAACTTTTCCTCAGATAAAGGCCATTGTTTTGTCCATATCAGTTTCTCAGTCAACCATTTTAGAGGTAGGGCCGTTGGTGATTCTGGAGGGGCATCCATTGGTTTGTGTTCTTGTACAGCCCGAATGGCTGGTTTTCGCCATCTGTAATACCTTTTGATGTTTTCCTCAGAAATATATGCTCTAGAGGCAGCAGGAATGTTAATTTGACTATTCCATTGCTGCAATAGGTCACGACCCCATAAATTTACTGCAATATTAGCTACATATGGCCTTAATTTTCATATTTGTCCCTCAGGACCGATGCATTCGACCCATCTCGTGCTTTGCCTTACTCGAGATAGGGTCCCAATTCCCAAAAGTCGAACATTTACATCTTGTAGTGGCCAATACGGATGCCAAGATTCTGGAGTAATGATACTAACATCCGCTCCTGTGTCCAGCAGGCCAGTAATGAAAATGCCATTTACACACACTCTTAACTTTGGTCTTTGATCACTTATAGAAGTTTGCCAAAATACACGTAATTCATCTTTTGGGCTATTTTTGCTTCCAACTGCAGACATGGGGATTTCTAATTGTCCTGACAAGGCATGTTCTCCGTTGTAACGGGAAATGACTGGACCACATTCGCCATGGGGGCCTGCGAGAGGCCCCCCATGGCGTTTCCCACCGGCAGCGGATTTCCTTGCATATCTCTTGATGATTTGCATTCGCTGTCCCAATGTCTACCTTTCCCACATCTCCTACATAACCCTGAAGGCTGAGGCCTCCTATTCCTGTTATTCCTGGAAAGGGCATTATTATTATTATTATTTCTGTAAGTCCTTTGTCTGCAATTCCGTTTCATATGTCCCATTCTGCCACAATTAAAACATTTGGTATTTTGATATCTCCTTCTACCGTTGGCAATTGCTTCTTCTACCCACGTATCGGCGTGAAGCTCATTCGATTCAATATTCATTGTATGTAAGACCCATTCCTCCAGGGGTGCTGATCTGATCTTTAGAGGTGTCAAAACCCTTTTGCACTCTACATTGGCATTCTCATAAGCCAAGGACTCAATTATTACCTGCCTTGCTTCTGGGTCAGATATCCCTATTTGTACAGCTTTAGTTAGTCTATGTAAAAAAATCAACAAATGGTTCTCTCGGGCCTTGTTTAACTCTGATATATGATTCCGTTCTCTGTCTTGGGTCTTGAACCCTGTCCCAAGCCTTCAAGGCTGCGGTAGTACATATGGATAGAGTGTGTTCATCATAATTAGCTTGTTCTAGAGGATCAGAATAAAGTCCTTCATCCATAATTTGATCTAGGGTGATGTCAACTCCCTTTGATCTTTCCTGCTGTTCTAAAAGCCTAGCCTCTTGTCTAAACATTCACCTCCAGCTCAACTGATGTCCGTTCTCTAAAACAGCTGAGACTAGGTCCAACCAGTCCCTAGGGGTGGGGTTAATTGTAAGGGACCAAGACTTTAGCATCTCCTTAACAAAGGAGCTATGCATCCCAAAATTCATAACAGCTTGTTTAATTTCTTTCAGATCATTCATACGGATAGGTTCCCATGTATACTCCTTGGTGATCTTAGGGTTTTTAGAACCAGTCACCTTTTCTGTAGTTATCACTGGGAAAATAGGTAGAGTTCTATTGAAGCTATCCTGGAGAGT